>NC_056441.1:80679040-80749040 GCF_018296145.1 Oncorhynchus tshawytscha
CACCCTTCTCTGTCCCCCTCCAACCCCACCTCTCTCTCTATATCCCTCTGTCTCTCAGCTCTTTAGAGATGTCTGATAATGGGGCCAGACAAGGTGAGACATCATTATCTAATGTTTGTTAGAGTGCGTAATGTGTAAGAGTGCGTGTGTGGTTATCTAATCGTCCGTGTGTGTTTCATAGGGGAGAGACCACCAGCTATAGAACCCACAAACTCTTCAGAACATTCCAGTAATGCCTATAAACTGGACCTCTAAGCAGGGGAAGCAGGTGTGTCATGAGGATTGAGAGAGACTGCTACCACAGTGCCTTTTACAACTGCAGTGCACCCTGGGATACATGGAGGGCCTGGAAGACGTTCCTGGTATAGACTGAGGGAGGGACAGACCTAGAACACAGACGGTTACCGGAGCAGCCTGACAGTACAGACTGTGTCTCTCTGAGAGGCCTGGAGAACCTGTGACAGGTGGGAGATAATGGAATGATCTTCACTGGCAATCCAGCCTTCTGGTCCCCATATGTCCCATAATAACTCTATCCCTTCCTCTAACCATGTCGATCTCCCTGTTTTTAACTTTCCCCCACATCCACACCTCTCTGAGACTCCCCCATCTATAAAGTGTTCACCCCACTCCCCAGTGTTCTCCTTCCCTGTTTTCTAGACTTGTGTAATTATTTATTTCTCCAGCAGAGGGAGCAGCATATGAAAGTAAGGGGGACAACCATGACCATTATTCAACATTAAGTTGGTTCCACTAGTCAAGAGGGAGCCATAGAGACGTGTCCAAGTTGATTTATGTAGTGACGTCATTACTCCCAACTCTAGGCCAAACCTGTATATATACACACACACACACACACACACACACACACACACACACACACACACACACACACACACACACACACACACACACACACACACACACACAGGCCCTCATAACTGTTTTTGGGGCAAGGAAAGAAGTGCTCACTCTGTTTACCATTTGTCTAAGACTGTGGTGTCCTTCCTGTCTGCTACTCTGTACACTTTAATAAATGTTTCAGTCAGAACTACATTCCTAGTTCAGTGATGAAATGTGGAGGAGTCCGTAAGGAGAGCATTAATTAACACCTGACCGTGTGGTTAACCAGCCTGATCTCCTGAGCTCACATTCTGTTTCAATTCAGTAAAAACTAAATGTGAGCACAGTGATGAGTCTGGTTTCACAAGGCTAGTGTGACTGTCTGGTCAGAAAAAAACTTTTCTGGGGACGCAACAACACGCACAAGTGGTGTATTCTCATTAATGTGAACCTAACACTCTCAATCATCATATTAACTGTAACATGACAGCTTTAACCTGCCTCTGTCTTATAACTGTATCTAAGTGAAAGTAACTTTTGTAAATTCTGCAGTTCTTCAGATGGTAACTGTAGGTATGAATTTCAATAAATAAAGTCAATGTTATTTGGATCTGTGTGTGTGAAAATATGTTGCACCCTCTGACACTACAACCATTCCATTCTTTCCTCTGCGTCTGTTCTCTGAATGACAAACCAACTGTTTCCATAGTGTCCATCTACCCGTGGTCATCTGTTCTCTGAATGACAAACCAACTGTTTCCATAGTGCCCATCTACCCGCGGTCATCTCTTCTCTGACAACCCAACTGTTTCCATAGTGTCCATCTACCCATGGTCATCTGTTCTCTGAATGACAACCCAACTGTTTCCATAGTGCCCGTCTACCCGTGGTCATCTGTTCTCTGAATGACAACCCAACTGTTTCCATAGTGCCCATCTACCCGTGGTCATCTGTTCTCTGAATGACAACCCAACTGTTTCCATAGTGCCCATCTACCCGTGGTCATCTGTTCTCTGACAACCCAACTGTTTCCATAGTGCCCATCTACCCATGGTCATCTGTTCTCTGAATGACAACCCAACTGTTTCCATAGTGCCCATCTACCCGTGGTCATCTGTTCTCTGAATGACAACCCAACTGTTTCGTGGTCATTGAATGACAACCCATATCTGCCCATCTACCTGTGGTCATCTGTTCTCTGAATATGTTGAACATCTGTGAATGACAAAACAAGAGTGTCTGTTCTCTAAATGAGTGCCCATCTACTGGTCATCTGTTCTCTGAATGACTGTTTAAGTGAGTCATCTGTTCTCTGAATGACAAAATGACTCACTACTGAATGACAACCCAAATTGTGCCCATCTCTGAATAAGAGTGTCTGCTAAATGACTCACTACTGTAAGTCTCTCTGGATAAGAGTGTCTGCTAAATGACTCCCTACTGTTAGTCTCTCTGGATAAGAGAGTCTGTTAAATGATTCCCTACTGTTAGTCTCTCTGGATAAGAGAGTCTGCTAAATGACTCCCTACTGTTAGTCTCTCTGGATAAGAGTGTCTGCTAAATGACTCCCTACTGTTAGTCTCTCTGGATAAGAGAGTCTGTTAAATGACTCCCTACTGTTAGTCTCTCTGGTTAAGAGAGTCTGTTAAATGACTCCAATGTAAAGGTAGATGCTGACCTGTAGTTCTACTCCATCACGTTAGTCATTCAGCATTCTGTCTTGGACACATTTAACAGACATGCTTTTTATTTGACATTCATAAAGCTGTGACACACATGCACTGTCTCTCTCTCTCACACATTGTGCTGTTCCCAAGTCCTGTGGCTTTCTTGGCAATGTCACTCCTCAGCCGCAAAATGAAGCCTGCAGAGGTGTGTGTGTGTTCCACCAGCTCTCCTCTCGTCGTCCTGAGCCGAGCCGACACAAACGGGTCACCCTGCACCACAGGCACACACAGGAGAACCAGCAGGCCTGCATCAGTGTGTATGTGTGTGTACGTCTTAGTGTGTCCGTGTCTGTGTATGCAAGTGTCTAGTCGTGACATTTCCCTGTGTAGCTCCTCTGTGTACAGCCATGGGGCACCAGCTGTAGTGCTGTCAGGTTGGAAGACCAACGTTGGTCAATTGAAATCATCATGGAAGATTAAAGCTCAGAACCCTCTGTTGATGGACCTGACTGAGGCCCTGCACAGACACACTGATCTACACATCAACTTGTAATCCAGACAACTACCAGTTCAAATGATGCTCATTTCCAGAGATGGGTAAACCTTCACGGTGTCTGTTCCAGAGATGGGTAAACCTTCACGGTGTCTGTTCCAGAGATGGGTAAACCTTCACGGTGTCTGTTCCAGAGATGGGTAAACCTGTTCCAGAGATGGGTAAACCTGTTCCAGAGATGGGTAAACCTGTTCCAGAGATGGGTAAACCTGTTCCAGAGATGGGTAAACCTTCACGGTGTCTGTTCCAGAGATGGGTAAACCTACACCATGTCTGCTCCAGAGATGGGTAAACCTTCACGGTGTCTGTTCCAGAGATGGGTAAACCTTCACGGTGTCTGTTCCAGAGATGGGTAAACCTGTTCCAGAGATGGGTAAACCTGTTCCAGAGATGGGTAAACCTGTTCCAGAGATGGGTAAACCTGTTCCAGAGATGGGTAAAAACCTGCTCCAGAGATGGGTAAACCTGCTGTTCCAGAGATGGGTAAACCTGTCTGTTCCAGAGATGGGTAAACCTGTTCAGAGTGTCTGTTCCAGAGATGGGTAAACCTACACAGAGATGTCTGCTCCAGAGATGGGTAAACCTGTTCCAGAGATGGGTAAACCTGCTCCAGAGATGGGTAAACCTGTCTGTTCCAGAGATGGGTAAAAACCTGTTCCAGAGATGGGTAAACCTGTTCCAGAGATGGGTAAACCTGTTCCAGAGATGGGTAAACCTGTTCCAGAGATGGGTAAACCTACACCATGTCTGCTCCAGAGATGGGTAAACCTGTTCCAGAGATGGATAAACCTGTTCCAGAGATGGGTAAACCTGTTCCAGAGATGGATAAACCTGTTCCAGAGATGGGTAAACCTGTTCCAGAGATGGGTAAATCTGTTCCAGGCTGATCATGTCCATAAAGCAGAACACACACAGTACAGTATCATGTCTCAGCTGGAGAAAATAACACCTTCAATAGCTCTGATTAAAACACCTTGTCCTACCTAGCGATGAGCCATTCTGCTTCAGCAGAGAATGAAGAGATGGGGGTGGGAGTAGAGATGGGCACAGAGGACACTGTAGACCGGCCAAAACTGACTGATTCAAAGTCCCGTGTGAGTCGTGTCTCGCTAAGTGTGAGTCGTGTCTCGCCAGGTTGTCTGACTGACCCCGCCACCCACCCATCACCAATTACAGCTCTTCAGAAAGAGCTCTTCAGAAAGCCATCCCCATGGCAACCCTTCCCTCCAGCTCTCCACTTTATCTGCAGACTCACTTTGCTCCGGGTTGTGTAACTGATCCGTTCAGCAGGCACTAAAGGAGAGGTGAGAGAAGTCATTTTGACTTTCTGGGGTTAGAGGGAACAGCTTGTTTAGTTCCACTGCCTGTCTGTAACTGAATGGTTCAGTGGACCGGACTCCTTCCTTTGTGTTGCATTAACACTTATCCTTAATAGCACTGATTTGCTGATAGCCGTTTTGTTAAGGATTTTTTCCCCCCCTCATTTACTGCAAGTCGCTCCGAATAAAAGCATCTGCTAAAATGACAAATGTAAATGTACTGTACATGTGATGAAGGGGAAAGAGAGAGTGGAGGGAAGGAGAGGGGAGCCGAGGAGACCGGTCTAATGAGAGATGAGTCATGCTAAAGATGCTGAAGGTCAGTCTGCCTCTCTCTGACTGAAGGTCAGTCTGCCTCTCTCTGACTGAAGGTCAGTCTGCCTCTCTCTGACTGAAGGTCAGTCTGCCTCTCTCTGACTGAAGGTCAGTCTGCCTCTCTCTGACTGAAGGTCAGTCTGCCTCTCTCTGACTGAAGCTTGTGTTTGTGCGTGTGACTAGCATGTACTGACAGTAATCATTGCTCCAACTGACAGGCTCTAGGAACTTGTAGGTGTTCTCTCCTTTAGCAGATAAACGGCCCAAACTATGTGTAGATACACGGTTGGTAGACAAGACTAATGCTGGTCTCCCCACCTATATATCATACACCAACTGGATCATGCAGGCCAGTCTGCTCTCTCATTAGTGTTCCTCTGCTGGGGTAAAAGCCTCCGTGTCACCTCTCTTCTCCCTAACGCTTACTCTCCCTCTGTGTTTCTCTTATTGTCTGTCGTCCTGATGGAGAACATTTCAGTTTATTCAATTAGCAGGTGTTTTTTAGTGTGAGTCATGACCGTCTCTTTCCTCCTGCTGAGAGACCCTATGATGTGTCACATGCATGAATGCATGACAATCGCGTGCGTGCGTGCGTGTGTGTGTGCGTGCGTGCGTGCGTGCGTGCGTGCGTGCGTGCGTGCGTGCGTGCGTGCCAGCGAGAAGAGGGATGATGCAACACTTTAGCCTTTAAAATTATAACCAGAGCAAATACTTGTAGAGAAACAATCCATGAAAGTTGAGACAAATTTGACACCAAAAATAACTTCCGGAGATATGCGTCAACAGCAACCTTGATAATACAGAGGATTTTCCTAACAGCAGAATCATACTTTTTCCTCTGTGAAAACAATGTACTGAGCATATGTCAAATTAGCTTTTTACCAAATTACCGTACGACAGACCACGTGTTCACCCTGCACACCCTAATTGACAAACAAAGGCAAAGTCTTCTCATGTTGATTTCAAAATCTTTTGACTCAATTTGGCATGAGGGTCTGCTGTACAAATTGATGTAAAGTGGTGTGGGGGGGGGGGGTGGAAACACAAAATCCATGTACACAAACAAGTGTGTGGTTAAAATGGGCACAAAACAAACATTTCTTTCCACAGGGCCGGGGGGTGAGACAGGGATGCAGCTTAAGCCCCACCCTCAACATATAATTACGAATTGGCGAGGGCACAAGAACATTCAGCAGCACCCGGCCTCACCCTACTAGAATCTGAAGTCAAATGTCTACTGTTTGCTAATGATCTGATGCTCCTGTCCCAACCAGGGAGGACCTACAGCAGCACCTAGATCTTCTGCATGCAGAGCAGAACTAGGCCGATACCCACTAATGATCAAAATCCAGAAAAGAGCCGTTAAATTCTACTACCACCTAAAAGGAAGCGATTCCCAAACCTTCCATAAAAGCCATCACCTACAGAGAGATCTTTTGGTTTGGACTAATTGTGTTTCAGTCCTGAGGCTCCGTTTGTGAACAGAGCCCCAAGGCCAGCTTGCTTAGGGGACTCTTCTCTAAGTTCATTTCTCTGTAGGTGATGGCTTTGTTATGGAAGGTTGAAAAAAAAGAAACCTGGAACACTATTTGGTCCTAAACAGAGAGTACACAGTGGCAGGATACTTGACCACTGTGACTGACAAGAGAATGAAGGCGTTGACACAGACTCAGTGAGCATAGCCTTGCTGTTGAAAAAGACCGCCGTAGACCCACAACATGTGGAAACTGAGCTGCACTTCCTAACTTCCTGCCAAATGTATGATCATAGGTGAAATACCACAGCAGCAGCATTAAAGATCCCATGGTACTTATCGTAAGAGAAGGGGTGTTAACCCTGGTGTCCTGACTCTCTGAGGCCATTGAAGATCCCATGGTACTTATCGTAAGAGAAGGGGTGTTAACCCTGGTGTCCTGACTCTCTGAGGCCATTGAAGATCCCATGGTACTTATCGTAAGAGAAGGGGTGTTAACCCTGGTGTCCTGACTCTCTGAGGTCATTAAAGATCCCATGGTACTTATCGTAAGAGAAGGGGTGTTAACCCTGGTATCCTGACTCTCTGAGGTCATTAAAGATCCCATGGTACTTATCGTAAGAGTAGGGGTGTTAACCCCGGTGTCCTGACTCTCTGAGGCCATTGAAGATCCCATGGTACTTATCATAAGAGTATGGGTGTTAACCCTGGTATCCTGACTCTCTGAGGCCATTGAAGATTCCATGGTACTTATCATAAGAGTAGGGGTGTTAACCCTGGTGTCCTGACTCTCTGAGGCCATTGAAGATCCCATGGTACTTATCATAAGAGTAGGGGTGTTAACCCTGGTGTCCTGACTCTCTGAGGCCATTGAAGATTCCATGGTACTTATCGTAAGAGAAGGGGTGTTAACCCTGGTGTCCTGGCTAAATGCCCAATCCGGCCCTCAAACCATCACCTAATAATCCCCAGTATACAATTGGCTCATTCATCCCCCTCCTCTCCCCTGTAACTATTCCCCAGGTCGTTGCTGTAAATGAGAACGTGTTCTCAGTCAACTTACCTGATAAAATCTAAAATATTGTTACAACACTGTTGACATGACTTTTGCAATGACTATTAAAACAGCTATGTAGCACAGGAGGAAAACAGCTATGTAGCACAGGAAGAAAACAGCTATGTAGCACAGGAAGAAAACAGCTATGTAGCACAGGAAGAAAACAGCTATGTAGCACAGGAGGAAAACAGCTATGTAGCACAGGAAGAAAACAGCTATGTAGCACAGGAGGAAAACAGCTATGTAGCACAGGAGGAAAACAGCTATGTAGCACAGGAAGAAAACAGCTTTGTAGCACAGGAGGAAAACAGCTATGTAGCACAGGAAGAAAACAGCTATGTAGCACAGGAAGAAAACAGCTATGTAGCACAGGAAGAAAACAGCTATGTAGCACAGGAGGAAAACAGCTATGTAGCACAGGAGGAAAACAGCTATGTTCTGTATGAAGCAGAATGCATAGAAATAAATATTCTGAAAAAGACTCGTAGTTGAAGAGACTCTCTTAGAAAAAAAGGGTTCTTCGGCTTTCCTCAGGAGAACCCTTTTTGGTTCCATGTAGAACTCTGGAATGGGTTTTACATGGAACCCCAAAGGGTTCTAGCTGGAACCAAAAAGGGTTCTTCAAGTGTTAACCTATGGGGACAGCCAAAGAAGCCTTTTAAGTTCTAGAGAGCACCTTTTATCTGAGAATGTGAGGTTGAGATTGGGCTCAGATTTCCCCTCAGCACCACTCCTGCTTCCTCTTCCTCTCGTACACACACACCTCGTAACGTTCGACGTTAAGCGTACTCCTGTCTTTTCACGCACCCACCTAGCAGCCCTCTCTCCCGCCAATGTGACAGTGTGTCTAGCTGAGGAGAAAGCTATTTCTATGCTAATTATTTCCTGTTTCTGTTGTGTGGTGCATTTTGAGAGAAGGAGAACATTCCATTCCACAAACACACAGCAGACTGTCATACCCCCAAGTCCACGGGCTCTGTGACAGCCTAGGGACATTCGTGGACCCAGACACATGGTGGCTTTTAGAATAATGGTTTCAGTTGTGTTAAACGATTATGTGCCGAGAGAGCGAGAATCCTTTGCATTATCATTAACAACAGACACCTACATTGCTTCAGTGAAAACAATGTACTGAGCAAATGTCAAGTTGGCTTTACTAAACTACAGTACAGCAGACCAGTCACCCTGCACACCCTAATTCAGTTGGGGCGGCAGGGTAGCCTAGTGGTTAGAGCGTTGGACTAGTAAGAGAGACAGAACGAGAGAAAGGGATTGGGGCAGACAAAGAGAGGAAGAGAAGGGGATTGGGGCAGACAAAGAGAGGAAGAGAATGGGATTGGGGGCAGACAAAGAGAGAATGGGAAGAGAGAATGGGATTGGGGGAAGAGAGAGAGAATGGGATTGGGGGAAGACAAAGAGAGAATGGGATTGGGGAATAGCGAGAGAAGGGGATTTGGGGAAGACAAAGAGAGGAAGAGAGAATGGGATTGGGGGAAGACAACGGGAGAATGGGATTGGGGAAGAGAGAGAGAAGGGGATTTGGGGAAGACAAAGAGAGGAAGAGTTTATGGGATTGGGGGTAGAGAGAGAGAATGGGATTTGGGGAAGACAAAGAGAGAATTGGATTTGGGGAAGAGAGAGAGAATGGGATTGGGGGAAAACAAAGAGAATGGGATTGGAGAGAGAATGGGATTGGGGGAAAACAAAGAGAGAATGGGATTGGGGAAAACAAAGAGAGAATGGGATTGGAGAGAGAATGGGATTGGGGGAAGAGAGAGAATGGGATTGGGGGAAGACAAAGAGAGAATGGGATTGGGGAAGAGCGAGAGAAGGGGATTTGGGGAAGACAAAGAGAGAATGGGATTGGAGAGAGAATGGGATTGGGGGAAGAGAGAGAGAATGGGATTGGGGGAAGACAAAGAGAGAATGGGATTGGGGAAGAGCGAGAGAAGGGGATTTGGGGAAGACAAAGAGAGGAAGAGAGAATGGGATTGGGGGAAGACAACGGGAGAATGGGATTGGGGAAGAGAGAGAGAAGGGGATTTGGGGAAGACAAAGAGAGGAAGAGTTTATGGGATTGGGGGTAGAGAGAGAGAATGGGATTTGGGGAAGACAAAGAGAGAATTGGATTTGGGGAAGAGAGAGAGAATGGGATTGGGGGAAAACAAAGAGAGAATGGGATTGGAGAGAGAATGGGATTGGGGGAAGACAAAGAGAGAATGGGATTGGAGAGAGAATGGGATTGGGGGAAAACAAAGAGAGAATGGGATTGGGGGAAAACAAAGAGAGAATGGGATTGGAGAGAGAATGGGATTGGGGGAAGACAAAGAGAGAATGGGATTGGGGAAAACAAAGAGAATGGGATTGGAGAGAATGGGATTGGGGGAAGACAAAGAGAGAATGGGATTGGGGGAAAACAAAGAGAATGGGATTGGAGAGAATGGGATTGGGGGCAGAGGAAGAGAGAATGGGATTGGGGAAGAGAGAGAGAGGAAGAGGGAGAGAGAAGGGGATTGAGGGCAGGAAGAGAGAGAGAATGGGATTGGGGGAAGAGAGAGAATGGGATTGGGGCAGAGGAAGAGAGAATGGGATTGGGGGAAGAGAGAGAATGGGATTGGGGGAAGAGAGAGAATGGGATTGGGGGCAGACAGAGAGGAAGAACAAGAGAATGGGATTGGGGCAGGAAGAGAGAGAATGGGATTGGGGGAAGAGGAAGAATGGGATTGGGGCAGAGGAAGAGAGAGAGGAAGAGAGAGAGAAGGGGATTGAGGGCAGGAAGAGAGAGAATGGGATTGGGGGAAGAGAGAGAATGGGATTGGGGGAAGAGAGAGACTGGGATTGGGGAAGAGAGAGAATGGGATTGGAGGCAGACAAAGAGAGGAAGAGAGAGAGAATGGGATTGGGGGCAGACAAAGAGAGGAAAGAGAGAGAATGGGATTGGGGGCAGACAAAGAGAGAATGGGATTGGGGAAGAGAGAGAGAAGGGGTTTGGGAAGAGAGAGAGGAAGAGAGAGAGAATGAGTGGGGGTAGACAAAGAGAGAATGGGATTGGGGGGGAAGAGAGAGAGAATGGGGTTTGGGAAGAGAGAGAGAAGGGGATTGAGGGCAGACAAAGAGAGAATGGGATTGGGGAAGAGAGAGAGGAAGAGGGAGAGAGAAGGGGATTTGGGGAAGAGAGAGAGAGGAAGAGAGAGAGAAGGGGATTGAGGGCAGGAAGAGAGAGAATGGGATTGGGGGAAGAGAGAGAATGGGATTGGGGCAGAGGAAGGGAGAGAGAATGGGATTGGGGGAAGAGAGAGAATGGGATTGGGGGCAGAGGAAGAGAGGAAGAAGAGGTCAAAGGTCCTGCAGAGTGTGATGTGAGAGAGTATGTTTGTGTGTGTGTGATTTTGTGAGTCGCTGTTTGTGTGTGTGTTTGTGTCACATCTGGTGTCCTGGCAGACCTGTGGTCTGACAAAGAGAGAGGGCCTCGTCACTAGCTCCATTTCCACTGAGGACACAGGCGCTGTAGGGCGGGCTGACACAGAGAGAATGTGTGTGTGGGCTGTCGTCTGCTGTCATACATTTTTTGCCAGTTGAACATAGACACCGCCTAAATAATACTGCCAGTTGAACATAGACACCACCTAAATAATACTGCCAGTTGAACATAGACACCGCCTAAATAATACTGCCGGTTGAACATAGACACCGCCTAAATAATACTGCCAGTTGAACATAGACCACCGCCGAAATAATACTGCCAGTTGAACAGAGACACCGCCTAAATAATACTGCCAGTTGAACAGAGACACCACCTAAATAATACTGCCAGTTGAACATAGACACCGCCTAAATAATACTGCCAGTTGAACAGAGACACCGCCTAAATAATACTGCCAGTTGAACAGAGACACCGCCTAAATAATACTACCAGTTGAACAGAGACACCGCCTAAATAATACTGCCAGTTGAACAGAGACACCGCCTAAATAATACTGCCAGTTGAACAGAGACACCGCCTAAATAATACTGCCAGTTGAACATAGACACAGCCTAAATAATACTGCCAGTTGAACATAGACACCGCCTAAATAATACTGCCAGTTGAACATAGACACCGCCTAAATAATACCGCCTAAATAATACTGCCAGTTGAACATAGACACCGCCTAAATAATACTGCCTAAATAATACTGCCAGTTGAACATAGACACCGCCTAAATAATACCGCCTAAATAATACTGCCAGTTGAACATAGACACAGCCTAAATAATACTGCCTAAATAATACTACCAGTTGAACAGAGACACCGCCTAAATAATACTGCCAGTTGAACAGAGACACCGCCTAAATAATACTGCCAGTTGAACAGAGACACCGCCTAAATAATACTGCCAGTTGAACAGAGACACCGCCTAAATAATACTGCCAGTTGAACATAGACACCGCCTAAATAATACTGCCAGTTGAACATAGACACCGCCTAAATAATACTGCCAGTTGAACATAGACACAGCCTAAATAATACTACCAGTTGAACAGAGACACCACCTAAATAATACTGCCAGTTGAACATAGACACAGCCTAAATAATACTACCAGTTGAACAGAGACACCGCCTAAATAATACTGCCAGTTGAACATAGACACCGCCTAAATAATACCGCCTAAATAATACTGCCAGTTGAACAGAGACACCGCCTAAATAATACTGCCAGTTGAACATAGACACAGCCTAAATAATACTGCCAGTTGAACATAGACACCGCCTAAATAATACTGCCAGTTGAACATAGACACAGCCTAAATAATACTACCAGTTGAACAGAGACACCACCTAAATAATACTGCCAGTTGAACATAGACACAGCCTAAATAATACTACCAGTTGAACAGAGACACCGCCTAAATAATACTGCCAGTTGAACATAGACACCGCCTAAATAATACCGCCTAAATAATACTGCCAGTTGAACAGAGACACCGCCTAAATAATACTGCCAGTTGAACATAGACACAGCCTAAATAATACTGCCAGTTGAACAGAGACACCGCCTAAATAATACTGCCAGTTGAACAGAGACACCGCCTAAATAATACTGCCAGTTGAACATAGACACAGCCTAAATAATACTGCCAGTTGAACATAGACACCGCCTAAATAATACTGCCAGTTGAACATAGACACCGCCTAAATAATACTGCCAGTTGAACATAGACACAGCCTAAATAATACTGCCAGTTGAACATAGACACAGCCTAAATAATACTACCAGTTGAACAGAGACACCACCTAAATAATACTGCCAGTTGAACATAGACACAGCCTAAATAATACTACCAGTTGAACAGAGACACCGCCTAAATAATACTGCCAGTTGAACATAGACACCGCCTAAATAATACCGCCTAAATAATACTGCCAGTTGAACATAGACACAGCCTAAATAATACTGCCTAAATAATACTACCAGTTGAACAGAGACACTGCCTAAATAATACTGCCAGTTGAACAGAGACACCGCCTAAATAATACTGTCAAAAAGGACTTACAAAAACAAACAATGAACAAAAATGTATTTCTACAAAGAAAGCTCAATCCAACGGAACATAATCCAAAACCAGGATTTGGCCTTAGGAAACAGATTAGGCCATGGGTAGCCTACTGTGAGGACAAAATACAGTTTAAATACACATGGATATTCTCCCCTTCAGAGCTCACTGGCAAAGTAGAAATACCTTAAGAAACCCACTGGGTAAAACCATTATCTCAACAAACAGGGGTCCATATAACTGACTAACTGGTTGAAACCTTTATAAAATGCAGGCTCTACAAACATCTAGAAACACTCATAACATTAGGCCTACATAATATTCACAGGCCTTTGTCAATCAAACCGGTATACAATCCGAGAGATCACGTTCTGGAAAATATTAAATTGACAAAATGACAGAACCCGGGATAAAAGGGGTCGTATTAGAGATCCGACATGTATGAGCAGAGCTCGGAGAAGAGGCAACACAAAATAGGCAGGCCCACAAAAAAATCATGTGCAAACTGAAGGAAAATAATTGACTTGAGCTACACAGATAACTGCTAACTTGCTAACACTTGCTAACAATGTGAGTAGTATTTCATAGGTGTTTACTAAAGAGAGTCAAGTTGTGTTACAATTTACTCCAGTGTGCACAAGGAAGAGCAGGACCTAGAATGGCCTATTAGAAGTAATTGAATGGAGGCCTTGAACCAGTGTGATGCACAGCACAGCCAGGCAGGCATGTCTCCGTTCCCAGCCTGGTGTCACAGTATGTGATGTGGCTCTGGCTGCTGCTCTCACAGCAGGTACTTCCTTCTTGCTTCCCAAACACTGACTCTCTCTATGCTCCCCCTCTCTCCCTCTCTCTCTCTTCGTTTTACTCTCTCCCTCTCCCCCTCTCTTTGTTTTACTCTCCCCCTCTCTTCCTCTCTCTCCCTCTCTCTCTCTCTCTCTCTCTCTCTCTCTCTCTTCCTCTCTCTCTTCCTCTCTCCCCCTCTCTCTCTCTCTCTCTCTCTTCTCTCTCTCTCTCTCTCTCTCTCTCTCTCTCTCTCTTCCTCTCTTCTCTCTCTCTCTCTCTCTCTCTCTCTCCCTCTCTCTTTCTTCATTTTACTCTCTCCCTCTCTCCCCCTCTCCCTCTCTCTCTCTCTTTGTTTTACTCACTCCATCTCATTCTTTCTCTCTACTCCATATCTTTGACATTGTGTTGTGGTTGATTAAGCAGACAGTCTTTCCCAGAAGTAGTCTTACCTTCAACACAGATTGGTTTCCTCTCAAACTCACATAAACACACACTCACACACAGTGTCAGGCCAGTAACAGGCACTGGTTGCTTATTAGCTGACAGACAGAAAAGCAAAGCGAGGAGAAGAGAGAGGTGAAATATCCAATACTTGTTATGTCGAGGGATAGAAAGAGCAGGAACTATAGCTACTATGCTGCTGCCATAGCACTACACACACACAGAGAGAGAGAGACCTCTTCAACAGAGCTGAACCCCTGGAGCGTTTCTGTGATGGTTGCCAGCTCTGACGTGACCAAGGATCTCTGTTTCTAATCCTGGAGGTCAGCTTCTGAAACTGTGCTTAGAGAACATCACACACATGACCACTGCATACACTCTGAAATGAGGAAGTCACTACAAGCTAACATATGTATGTATTTATTGAACCTTTATTTAACTTGACAAGTCAGTTAAGAACAAATTCTTATTTACAATGATGGTCTAGGAACAGTGGGTTAACTGCCTTGTTCAGGGGCAGAATGACAGATTTTTACCTTGTCAGCTTTCGGTTACTAGCCCAATGCTCTAACCACTAGGCTACCTGCCGCCCCAATACATGTTAATGTATGCAGTGCTGGAGCAGCCATGTTAATGTATGTAGTGCTGGAGCAGCCATGTTAATGTATGTAGTGCTGGAGCAGCCATGTTAATGTATGTAGTGCTGGAGCAGCCATGTTAATGTATGTAGTGCTGGAGCAGCCATGTTAATGTATGTAATACTGGAGCAGCCATGTTAATGTATGTAATACTGGAGCAGCCATGTTAATGTATGTAGTGCTGGAGCAGCCATGTTAATGTATGTAGTGCTGGAGCAGCCATGTTAATGTATGTAGTGCTGGAGCAGCCATGTTAATGTATGTAATGCTGGAGCAGCCATGTTAATGTATGTAGTGCTGGAGCAGCCATGTTAATGTATGTAGTGCTGGAGCAGCCATGTTAATGTATGTAGTGCTGGAGCAGCCATGTTAATGTATGTATATCTATTTTTCTGTCTGGGTGTTGCTTCTCCTGTGTTTTTCTGTCTGGGTGATACGTGTTGCTTCTCCTGTGTTTTTCTGTCTGGGTGATACGTGTTGCTTCTCCTGTGTTTTTCTGTCTGGGTGCTACGTGTTGCTTCTCCTATGTTTCTCTGTCTGGGTGCTACGTGTTCCTTGTTCTCTGTGTCTGGATACTATGTGTTCCTTGTTCTCTGTGTCTGGGTACTACGTGTTCCTTGTTCTCTGTGTCTGGGTACTACGTGTTCCTTGTTCTCTGTGTCTGGGTACTACGTGTTCCTTGTTCTCTGTTTCTCTGTCTGGGTGATATATGTTCCTTGTGTCAGCCAGCCTCCCTCATATGTCAGCCAGCCACCCTCCATATGTTAGCCAGCCACCCTCCTCCATATGTCAGCCAGCCTCCTCCATATGTTAGCCAGCCACCCTCCTCCATATGTCAGCCAGCCTCCTCCATATGTTAGCCAGCCACCCTCCTCCATTTGTCAGCCAGCCTCCTCCATGTGTCAGCCAGCCACCCTCCTCCATGTGTCAGCCAGCCACCCTCCTCCATGTGTCAGCCTCCCTCCTCGATATGTCAGCCAGCCTCCCTCCACCGTATGTCAGCCAGCCACCCTCCTCCGTATGTCAGTCTGCCTCCCTAGTCCATTTGTCAGCCAGCCTCCTCCATATGTCAGCCAGCCACCCTTCTCCGAATGTCAGCCTCCCTCCTCGTATGTCAGCCTCCGTCCTCGTATATCAGACAACCTCCTCCATATGTCAGCCAGCCTCCTCCATATGTCAGCCAGCCACCCTCCTCCTGTGTCAGCCAGCCTCCTCCATGTGTCAGCCAGCCACCCTCCTCCATATGTCAGCCTCGCTCCTCGATATGTCAGCCAGCCTCCCTCATCCATATGTCAGCCAGCCACCCTCCTCCATATGTCAGCCACCCTCCCTCCTCCATATGTCAGCCAGCCTCCCTCCTCCATAGGTCAGCCAGCCACCCTCCTCCAAAGGTCAGCCAGCCACCCTCCTCCGTATGTCAGTCTGCCTCCCTAGTCATTTGTCAGCCAGCCTCCTCCATATGTCAGCCAGCCACCCTTCTCCGTATGTCAGCCTCCCTCCTCGTATGTCAGCCAACCTCCTCGTATGTCAGCCACCCTCCTCCATATGTCAGCCAGCCACCCTCCTCCATATGCCAGCCACCCTCCCTCATATGTCAGCCAGCCTCCCTCCTCCGTATGTCAGCCAGCCACCCTCCTCCGTATGTCAGCCAGCCACCCTCCTCCGTATGTCAGCCAGCCACCCTCCTCCATATGTCAGCCAGCCACCCTCCTCCATATGTCAGCCAGCCACCCTTCTCCATATGTCAGCCAGTCACCCTTCTCCATGTGTCAGCCAGCCACCCTCCTCCATGTGTCAGCCAGCCACCCTCCTCCATGTGTCAGCCAGCCACCCTCCTCCATGTGTCAGCCAGCCACCCTCCTCCATATGTCAGCCAGCCACCCTCCTCCATATGTCAGCCTCCCTCCTCCATGTGTCAGCCAGCCACCCTCCTCCATATGTCAGCCAGCCACCCTCCTCCATGTGTCAGCCAGCCACCCTCCTCCATGTGTCAGCCAGCCACCCTCCTCCATATGTCAGCCTGCCACCCTCCTCCATATGTCAGCCAGCCTCCTCCATATGTCAGCCTCCCTCCACAATATGTCAGCCAGCCACCCTCCTCCATATGTCAGCCACATTCCTCCATATGTCAGCCAGCCTCCTCCATATGTCAGCCTCGCTCCTCGATATGTCAGCCAGCCTCCCTCAACCATATGTCAGCCAGCCTCCCTCAACCATATGTCAGCCAGCCACCCTCCTCCATATGTCAGCCACCCTCCATCCATATGTCAGCCACCCTCCTCCATAGGTCAGCCAGCCTCCCTCCTCCATATGTCAGCCAGTCTCCCTCCTCCATATGTCAGCCAGCCACCCTCCTCCGTATGTCAGCCAGCCACCCTCCTCCGTATGTCAGCCAGCCACCCTCCTCCGTATGTCAGCCAGCCACCCTCCTCCGTATGTCAGCCAGCCACCCTCCTCCGTATGTCAGCCAGCCACCCTCCTCCGTATGTCAGCCAGCCACCCTCCTCCGTATGTCAGCCAGCCACCTCCTCCATGTGTCAGCCAGCCACCCTCCTTCATGTGTCAGCCAGCCACCCTCCTCCATATGTCAGCCTGCCACCCTCCTCCATATGTCAGCCAGCCTCCTCCATATGTCAGCCTCCCTCCTCCATATGTCAGCCACATTCCTCCATATGTCAGCCAGCCTCCATATGTCAGCCTCACTCCTCGATATGTCAGCCAGCCTCCTAAACCATATGTCAGCCAGCCACCCTCCTCCATATGTCAGCCACCCTCCTCCATATGTCAGCCACCCTCCTCCATATGTCAGCCACCCTCCTCCATATGTCAGCCAGCCTCCCTCCTCCATATGTCAGCCAGTCTCCCTCCTCCATAGGTCAGCCAGCCACCCTCCTCCGTATGTCAGTCTGCCTCCCTAGTCCATTTGTCAGCCGGCCTCCTCCATATGTCAGCCAGCCACCCTTCGCCGTATGTCAGCCTCCCTCCTCATATGTCAGCCTCCCTCCTCATATGTCAGCCAGCCTCCTCCATATGTCAGCCATCCTCCTCCATATGTCAGCCAGCCACCCTCCTCCTGTGTCAGCCAGCCTCCTCCATATGTCAGCCAGCCTCCTCCATATGTCAGCCAGCCTCCCTCCACCATATGTCAGCCAGCCACCCTCCTCCATATGTCAGCCAGCCACCCTCCTCCATATGTCAGCCAGCCTCCTCCAAATGTCAGCCAGCCAGCCACCCTCCTCCATATGTCAGCAACCTCCTCCAAATGTCAGCCAGCCAGCCTCCCTCCTCGTATGTCAGCCAACCTCCTCGTATGTCAGCCAACCTCCTCCATATGTCAGCCAGCCTCCTCCATATGTCAGCCAGTCTCCTCCATATGTCAGCCATCCTCCTCCATATGTCAGCCAGCCACCCTCCTCCTGTGTCAGCCAGCCTCCCTCCACCATATGTTAGCCAGCCACCCTCCTCCATATGTCAGCCAGCCTCCTCCATATGTCAACCAGCCTCCTCCATATGTCAGCCAGCCACCCTCCTCCATATGTCAGCCAGCCACCCTCCTCCATATGTCAGCCACCCTCCTCCATATGTCAGCCAGCCTCCCTCCTCGTATGTCAGCCTCCCTCCTCGTATGTCAGCCTCCTCCATATGTCAGCCATCCTCCTCCATATGTCAGCCAGACTCCTCCATATGTCAGCCAGCCAGCCACCCTCCTCCATATGTCAGCCACCCTCCTCCATATGTCAGTCAGCCACCCTCCTCCATATGCCAGCCACCCTCCCTCATATGTCAGCCAGCCACCCTCCTCCGTATGTCAGCCAGCCACCCTCCTCCGTATGTCAGCCAGCCACCCTCCTCCGTATGTCAGCCAGCCACCCTCCTCCGTATGTCAGCCAGCCACCCTCCTCCGTATGTCAGCCAGCCTCCCTCCTCGTATGTCAGCCTCCCTCCTCGTATGTCAGCCTCCTCCATATGTCAGCCATCCTCCTCCATATGTCAGCCATCCTCCTCCATATGTCAGCCAGACTCCCTATATGTCAGCCAGCCAGCCACCCTCCTCCATATGTCAGCCACCCTCCTCCATATGTCAGTCAGCCACCCTCCTCCATATGTCAGCCAGCCACCCTCCTCCATATGCCAGCCACCCTCCCTCATATGTCAGCCAGCCACCCTCATCCATATGTCAGCCACCCTCCTCCTGTGTCAGCCAGCCTCCCTCCACCATATGTTAGCCAGCCACCCTCCTCCATATGTCAGCCAGCCTCCTCCATATGTCAGCCAGCCTCCTCCATATGTCAGCCAGCCTCCTCCATATGTCAGCCAGCCAGCCACCCTCCTCCATATGTCAGCCAGCCTCCCTCCTCGTATGTCAGCCTCCCTCCTCGTATGTCAGCCTCCTCCATATGTCAGCCATCCTCCTCCATATGTCAGCCAGACTCCTCCATATGTCAGCCAGCCAGCCACCCTCCTCCATATGTCAGTCAGCCACCCTCCTCCATATGCCAGCCACCCTCCCTCATATGTCAGCCAGCCACCCTCCTCCGTATGTCAGCCAGCCACCCTCCTCCGTATGTCAGCCAGCCACCCTCCTCCATATGTCAGCCAGCCTCCCTCCTCGTATGTCAGCCTCCTCCTCGTATGTCAGCCTCCTCCATATGTCAGCCATCCTCCTCCATATGTCAGCCAGCCACCCTCCTCCATATGCCAGCCACCCTCCCTCATATGTCAGCCAGCCTCCCTCCTCCGTATGTCAGCCAGCCACCCTCCTCCGTATGTCAGCCAGCCACCCTCCTCCGTATGTCAGCCAGCCACCCTCCTCCATATGTCAGCCAGCCACCCTCCTCCATATGTCAGCCAGCCACCCTTCTCCATATGTCAGCCAGTCACCCTTCTCCATGTGTCAGCCAGCCACCCTCCTCCATGTGTCAGCCAGCCACCCTCCTCCATGTGTCAGCCAGCCACCCTCCTCCATGTGTCAGCCAGCCACCCTCCTCCATATGTCAGCCAGCCACCCTCCTCCATATGTCAGCCTCCCTCCTCCATGTGTCAGCCAGCCACCCTCCTCCATATGTCAGCCAGCCACCCTCCTCCATGTGTCAGCCAGCCACCCTCCTCCATGTGTCAGCCAGCCACCCTCCTCCATATGTCAGCCTGCCACCCTCCTCCATATGTCAGCCAGCCTCCTCCATATGTCAGCCTCCCTCCACAATATGTCAGCCAGCCACCCTCCTCCATATGTCAGCCACATTCCTCCATATGTCAGCCAGCCTCCTCCATATGTCAGCCTCGCTCCTCGATATGTCAGCCAGCCTCCCTCAACCATATGTCAGCCAGCCTCCCTCAACCATATGTCAGCCAGCCACCCTCCTCCATATGTCAGCCACCCTCCTCCATATGTCAGCCACCCTCCTCCATAGGTCAGCCAGCCTCCCTCCTCCATATGTCAGCCAGTCTCCCTCCTCCATATGTCAGCCAGCCACCCTCCTCCGTATGTCAGCCAGCCACCCTCCTCCGTATGTCAGCCAGCCACCCTCCTCCGTATGTCAGCCAGCCACCCTCCTCCGTATGTCAGCCAGCCACCCTCCTCCGTATGTCAGCCAGCCACCCTCCTCCGTATGTCAGCCAGCCACCCTCCTCCGTATGTCAGCCAGCCACCCTCCTCCATGTGTCAGCCAGCCACCCTCCTTCATGTGTCAGCCAGCCACCCTCCTCCATATGTCAGCCTGCCACCCTCCTCCATATGTCAGCCAGCCTCCTCCATATGTCAGCCTCCCTCCTCCATATGTCAGCCACATTCCTCCATATGTCAGCCAGCCTCCTCCATATGTCAGCCTCACTCCTCGATATGTCAGCCAGCCTCCCTAAACCATATGTCAGCCAGCCACCCTCCTCCATATGTCAGCCACCCTCCTCCATATGTCAGCCACCCTCCTCCATATGTCAGCCACCCTCCTCCATATGTCAGCCAGCCTCCCTCCTCCATATGTCAGCCAGTCTCCCTCCTCCATAGGTCAGCCAGCCACCCTCCTCCGTATGTCAGTCTGCCTCCCTAGTCCATTTGTCAGCCGGCCTCCTCCATATGTCAGCCAGCCACCCTTCGCCGTATGTCAGCCTCCCTCCTCATATGTCAGCCTCCCTCCTCATATGTCAGCCAGCCTCCTCCATATGTCAGCCATCCTCCTCCATATGTCAGCCAGCCACCCTCCTCCTGTGTCAGCCAGCCTCCTCCATATGTCAGCCAGCCTCCTCCATATGTCAGCCAGCCTCCCTCCACCATATGTCAGCCAGCCACCCTCCTCCATATGTCAGCCAGCCACCCTCCTCCATATGTCAGCCAGCCTCCTCCAAATGTCAGCCAGCCAGCCACCCTCCTCCATATGTCAGCCAACCTCCTCCAAATGTCAGCCAGCCAGCCTCCCTCCTCCGTATGTCAGCCAACCTCCTCGTATGTCAGCCAACCTCCTCCATATGTCAGCCAGCCTCCTCCATATGTCAGCCAGTCTCCTCCATATGTCAGCCATCCTCCTCCATATGTCAGCCAGCCACCCTCCTCCTGTGTCAGCCAGCCTCCCTCCACCATATGTTAGCCAGCCACCCTCCTCCATATGTCAGCCAGCCTCCTCCATATGTCAACCAGCCTCCTCCATATGTCAGCCAGCCACCCTCCTCCATATGTCAGCCAGCCACCCTCCTCCATATGTCAGCCACCCTCCTCCATATGTCAGCCAGCCTCCTCCTCGTATGTCAGCCTCCCTCCTCGTATGTCAGCCTCCTCCATATGTCAGCCATCCTCCTCCATATGTCAGCCAGACTCCTCCATATGTCAGCCAGCCAGCCACCCTCCTCCATATGTCAGCCACCCTCCTCCATATGTCAGTCAGCCACCCTCCTCCATATGCCAGCCACCCTCCCTCATATGTCAGCCAGCCACCCTCCTCCGTATGTCAGCCAGCCACCCTCCTCCGTATGTCAGCCAGCCACCCTCCTCCGTATGTCAGCCAGCCACCCTCCTCCGTATGTCAGCCAGCCACCCTCCTCCGTATGTCAGCCAGCCTCCCTCCTCGTATGTCAGCCTCCCTCCTCGTATGTCAGCCTCCTCCATATGTCAGCCATCCTCCTCCATATGTCAGCCATCCTCCTCCATATGTCAGCCAGACTCTATATGTCAGCCAGCCAGCCACCCTCCTCCATATGTCAGCCACCCTCCTCCATATGTCAGTCAGCCACCCTCCTCCATATGTCAGCCAGCCACCCTCCTCCATATGCCAGCCACCCTCCCTCATATGTCAGCCAGCCACCCTCATCCATATGTCAGCCACCCTCCTCCTGTGTCAGCCAGCCTCCCTCCACCATATGTTAGCCAGCCACCCTCCTCCATATGTCAGCCAGCCTCCTCCATATGTCAGCCAGCCTCCTCCATATGTCAGCCAGCCTCCTCCATATGTCAGCCAGCCAGCCACCCTCCTCCATATGTCAGCCAGCCTCCCTCCTCGTATGTCAGCCTCCCTCCTCGTATGTCAGCCTCCTCCATATGTCAGCCATCCTCCTCCATATGTCAGCCAGACTCCTCCATATGTCAGCCAGCCAGCCACCCTCCTCCATATGTCAGTCAGCCACCCTCCTCCATATGCCAGCCACCCTCCTCATATGTCAGCCAGCCACCCTCCTCCGTATGTCAGCCAGCCACCCTCCTCCGTATGTCAGCCAGCCACCCTCCTCCATATGTCAGCCAGCCTCCCTCCTCGTATGTCAGCCTCCTCCTCGTATGTCAGCCTCCTCCATATGTCAGCCATCCTCCTCCATATGTCAGCCAGCCATCCTCCTTCATATGTCAGCCAGACTCCCCATATGTCAGCCAGCCTCCCTCCTCCGTATGTCAGCCAGCCACCCTCCTCCATATGTCAGCCACCCTCCTCCATATGTCAGCCAGCCACCCTCCTCCATATGTCAGCCAGCCACCCTCCTCCATATGTCAGCCACCCTCCTCCATATGTCAGCCAGCCTCCCTCCTCCATATGTCAGCCAGTCTCCCTCCTCCATAGGTCAGCCAGCCACCCTCCTCCGTATGTCAGTCTGCCTCCCTAGTCCATTTGTCAGCCGGCCTCCTCCATATGTCAGCCAGCCACCCTTCTCCGTATGTCAGCCTCCCTCCTCATATGTCAGCCAGCCTCCTCCATATGTCAGCCATCCTCCTCCATATGTCAGCCAGCCACCCTCCTCCTGTGTCAGCCAACCTCCTCGTATGTCAGCCACCCTCCTCCATATGTCAGCCAGCCACCCTCCTCCATATGCCAGCCACCCTCCCTCATATGTCAGCCACCCTCCCTCCTCCGTATGTCAGCCAGCCACCCTCCTCCGTATGTCAGCCAGCCACCCTCCTCCGTATGTCAGCCAGCCACCCTCCTCCATATGTCAGCCAGCCACCCTCCTCCATATGTCAGCCAGCCACCCTTCTCCATATGTCAGCCAGTCACCCTTCTCCATGTGTCAGCCAGCCACCCTCCTCCATGTGTCAGCCAGCCACCCTCCTCCATGTGTCAGCCAGCCACCCTCCTCCATGTGTCAGCCAGCCACCCTCCTCCATATGTCAGCCAGCCACCCTCCTCCATATGTCAGCCTCCCTCCTCCATGTGTCAGCCAGCCACCCTCCTCCATATGTCAGCCAGCCACCCTCCTCCATGTGTCAGCCAGCCACCCTCCTCCATGTGTCAGCCAGCCACCCTCCTCCATATGTCAGCCTGCCACCTCCTCTCCATATGTCAGCCAGCCTCCTCCATATGTCAGCCTCCCTCCACAATATGTCAGCCAGCCACCCTCCTCCATATGTCAGCCACATTCCTCCATATGTCAGCCAGCCTCCTCCATATGTCAGCCTCGCTCCTCGATATGTCAGCCAGCCTCCCTCAACCATATGTCAGCCAGCCTCCCTCAACCATATGTCAGCCAGCCACCCTCCTTCATTTGTCAGCCACCCTCCTCCATATGTCAGCCACCCTCCTCCATAGGTCAGCCAGCCTCCCTCCTCCATATGTCAGCCAGTCTCCCTCCTCCATATGTCAGCCAGCCACCCTCCTCCGTATGTCAGCCAGCCACCCTCCTCCGTATGTCAGCCAGCCACCCTCCTCCGTATGTCAGCCAGCCACCCTCCTCCGTATGTCAGCCAGCCACCCTCCTCCGTATGTCAGCCAGCCACCCTCCTCCGTATGTCAGCCAGCCACCCTCCTCCGTATGTCAGCCAGCCACCCTCCTCCATGTGTCAGCCAGCCACCCTCCTTCATGTGTCAGCCAGCCACCCTCCTCCATATGTCAGCCTGCCACCCTCCTCCATATGTCAGCCAGCCTCCTCCATATGTCAGCCTCCCTCCTCCATATGTCAGCCACATTCCTCCATATGTCAGCCAGCCTCCTCCATATGTCAGCCTCGCTCTCGATATGTCAGCCAGCCACCCTCCTCCGTATGTCAGCCAGCCACCCTCCTCCATGTGTCAGCCAGCCACCCTCCTTCATGTGTCAGCCAGCCACCCTCCTCCATATGTCAGCCTGCCACCCTCCTCCATATGTCAGCCAGCCTCCTCCATATGTCAGCCTCCCTCCTCCATATGTCAGCCACATTCCTCCATATGTCAGCCAGCCTCCTCCATATGTCAGCCTCACTCCTCGATATGTCAGCCAGCCTCCTAAACCATATGTCAGCCAGCCACCCTCCTCCATATGTCAGCCACCCTCCTCCATATGTCAGCCACCCTCCTCCATATGTCAGCCACCCTCCTCCATATGTCAGCCAGCCTCCCTCCTCCATATGTCAGCCAGTCTCCCTCCTCCATAGGTCAGCCAGCCACCCTCCTCCGTATGTCAGTCTGCCTCCCTAGTCCATTTGTCAGCCGGCCTCCTCCATATGTCAGCCAGCCACCCTTCGCCGTATGTCAGCCTCCCTCCTCATATGTCAGCCTCCTCCTCATATGTCAGCCAGCCTCCTCCATATGTCAGCCATCCTCCTCCATATGTCAGCCAGCCTCCTCCATATGTCAGCCAGCCTCCTCCATATGTCAGCCAGCCTCCCTCCACCATATGTCAGCCAGCCACCCTCCTCCATATGTCAGCCAGCCACCCTCCTCCATATGTCAGCCAGCCTCCTCCAAATGTCAGCCAGCCAGCCACCCTCCTCCATATGTCAGCCAACCTCCTCCAAATGTCAGCCAGCCAGCCTCCCTCCTCGTATGTCAGCCAACCTCCTCGTATGTCAGCCAACCTCCTCCATATGTCAGCCAGCCTCCTCCATATGTCAGCCAGTCTCCTCCATATGTCAGCCATCCTCCTCCATATGTCAGCCAGCCACCCTCCTCCTGTGTCAGCCAGCCTCCCTCCACCATATGTTAGCCAGCCACCCTCCTCCATATGTCAGCCAGCCACCCTCCTCCATATGTCAGCCAGCCACCCTCCTCCATATGTCAGCCACCCTCCTCCATATGTCAGCCAGCCTCCTCCTCGTATGTCAGCCTCCCTCCTCGTATGTCAGCCTCCTCCATATGTCAGCCATCCTCCTCCATATGTCAGCCAGACTCCTCCATATGTCAGCCAGCCAGCCACCCTCCTCCATATGTCAGCCACCCTCCTCCATATGTCAGTCAGCCACCCTCCTCCATATGCCAGCCACCCTCCCTCCTCCGTATGTCAGCCAGCCACCCTCCTCCGTATGTCAGCCAGCCACCCTCCTCCGTATGTCAGCCAGCCACCCTCCTCCGTATGTCAGCCAGCCACCCTCCTCCGTATGTCAGCCAGCCACCCTCCTCCGTATGTCAGCCAGCCTCCCTCCTCGTATGTCAGCCTCCTCCTCGTATGTCAGCCTCCTCCATATGTCAGCCATCCTCCTCCATATGTCAGCCATCCTCCTCCATATGTCAGCCAGACTCCCCATATGTCAGCCAGCCAGCCACCCTCCTCCATATGTCAGCCACCCTCCTCCATATGTCAGTCAGCCACCCTCCTCCATATGTCAGCCAGCCACCCTCCTCCATATGTCAGCCAGCCACCCTCCTCCATATGTCAGCCAGCCACCCTCCTCCATATGTCAGCCAGCCACCCTCCTCCATATGTCAGCCAGCCAGCCACCCTCCTCCATATGTCAGCCAGCCACCCTCCTCCATATGTCAGCCAGCTACCCTCCTCCATATGTCAGCCTCCCTCCTCCATGTGTCAGCCAGCCACCCTCCTCCATGTGTCAGCCAGCCACCCTCCTCCATATGTCAGCCAGCCACCCTCCTCCATATGTCAGCCAGCCACCCTCCTCCATATGTCAGCCAGCCACCCTCCTCCATATGTCAGCCAGCCACCCTCTTCCATATGTCAGCCAGCCACCCTCCTACATATGTCAGCCAGCCACCCTCCTCCATATGTCAGCCTCCCTCCTCCATATGTCAGCCAGCCACCCTCCTCCATATGTCAGCCACATTCCTCCATATGTCAGCCAGCCTCCATCCTCCATATGTCAGCCTCCCTCCTCCATATGTCAGCCTCGCTCCTCGATATGTCAGCCAGCCTCCCTCCACCATATGTCAGCCAGCCACCCTCCTCCATATGTCAGCCACCCTCCCTCCTCCATATGTCAGCCAGCCACCCTCCTCCAAAGGTCAGCCAGCCACCGTCCTCCGTATGTCAGTCTGCCTCCCTAGTCCATATGTCAGCCACCCTCCTCCATATGTCAGCCAGCTACCCTCCTCCATATGTCAGCCACCCTCCTCCATATGTCAGCCAGCCACCCTCCTCCATATGTCAGCCACCCTCCTCCGTATGTAAGCCAGCCACCCTCCTCCATATGTCAGCCACCCTCCTCTATATGTCAGCCAGCCACCCTCCTCCATATGTCAGCCAGCCTCCTCCATATGTCAGCCAGCCACCCTCCTCCATGTGTCAGCTTCCCTGCTCCATATGTCAGCCAGCCACCCTCCTCCATACGTCAGCCTCCTTCCTCCATGTGTCAGCCAGCCACCCTCCTCCATATGTCAGCCACCCTCCTCCATAGGTCAGCCAGCCACCCTCCTCCGTATGTCAGTCTGCCTCCCTAGTCCATATGTCAGCCACCCTCCTCCATATGTCAGCCAGCCACCCTCCTCCATATGTCAGCCAGCCTCCTCCATATGTCAGCAAGCCACCCTCCTCCATGTGTCAGCTACCCTCCTCCGTATGTCAGCCACCCTCCTCCATATGTCAGCCAGCCACCCTCCTCCATATGTCAGCCAGCCTCCTCCATATGTCAGCCAGCCACCCTCCTCCATGTGTCAGCTTCCCTGCTCCATATGTCAGCCAGCCACCCTCCTCCATAAGTCAGCCTCCCTCCTCCGTGTGTCAGCCAGCCACCCTCCTCCCTATGTCAGCCAGCCTCCCTCCTCCATATGTCAGCCAGCCACCCTCCTCCATATGTCAGCCAGCCACCCTCCTCCATATGTCAGCCAACCTCCTCCATATGTCAGACAACCTCCTTCATATATCAGCCAGCCATCCACCTCCATATGTCAGCCAGCCACCCTCCTCCTGTGTCAGCCAGCCTCCTCCATATGTCAGCCAGCCAGCCAGCCACCCTCCTCCATATGTCAGCCAGCCACCCTCCTCCATATGTCAGCCAGCCTCCTCCATATGTCAGCCAGCCACCCTCCTCCATGTGTCAGCTTCCCTGCTCCATATGTCAGCCAGCCGCCCTCCTCCATATGTCAGCCAGCCACCCTCCTCCATGTGTCAGCCAGCCACCCTCCTCCATATGTCAGCCAGCCTCCCTCCTCCATATGTCAGCCAGCTTCCCTCCTCCATATGTCAGCCAGCCTCCCTCCTCCATATGTCAGCCAGCCACCCTCCTCCTTATGTCAGCCAGCCACCCTCCTCCATGTGTCAGCTTCCTGCTCCATATGTCAGCCAGCCACCCTCCTCCATATGTCAGCCAGCCACCCTCCTCCATATGTCAGCCAGCCACCCTCCTCCATATGTCAGCCAGCCATCCTCCTCCATATGTTGCCAGCCACCCTTCTCCATATGTCAGCCTCCCTCCTCCATGTGTCAGCCAGCCACCCTCCTCCATATGTCAGCCTCCCTCCTCCATGTGTCAGCCAGCCACCCTCCTCCATGTGTCAGCCAGCCACCCTCCTCCATGTGTCAGCCAGCCACCCTCCTCCATATGTCAGCCACCCTCCTCCATATGTCAGCCTCCCTCCTCCATATGTCAGCCTCCCTCCTCCATATGTCAGCCTCCCTCCACCATATGTCAGCCAGCCACCCTCCTCCATATGTCAGCCACATTCTCCTCCATATGTCAGCCACATTCCTCCATATGTCAGCCAGCCTCCATCCTCCATATGTCAGCCTCCCTCCTCCATATGTCAGCCTCGCTCCTCGATATGTCAGCCAACCTCCCTCCACCATATGTCAGCCAGCCACCCTCCTCCATATGTCAGCCACCCTCCTCCATATGTCAGCCAGCCTCCCTCCTCCATAGGTCAGCCAGCCACCCTCCTCCGTATGTTAGTCTGCCTCCCTAGTCCATATGTCAGCCACCCTCCTCCATATGTCAGCCAGCCACCCTCCTCCATATGTCAGCCACGCTCCTCCGTATGTAAGCCAGCAACCCTCCTCCATATGTCAGCCAGCCACCCTCCTCCATATGTCAGCCAGCCACCCTCCTCCATATGTCAGCCAGCCACCCTCCTCCATATGTCAGCCACCCTCCTCCATATGTCAGCCACCCTCCTCCATATGTCAGCCAGCCACCCTCCTCCATATGTCAGCCACCCTCCTCCGTATGTAAGCCAGCCACCCTCCTCCATATGTCAGCCACCCTCCTCCATATGTCAGCCAGCCTCCCTCCTCCATAGGTCAGCCAGCCACCCTCCTCCGTATGTTAGTCTGCCTCCCTAGTCCATATGTCAGCCACCCTCCTCCATATGTCAGCCAGCCACCCTCCTCCATATGTCAGCCACGCTCCTCCGTATGTAAGCCAGCAACCCTCCTCCATATGTCAGCCAGCCACCCTCCTCCATATGTCAGCCAGCCACCCTCCTCCATATGTCAGCCAGCCACCCTCCTCCATATGTCAGCCTCCCTCCTCCATATGTCAGCCTCCCTCCACCATATGTCAGCCAGCCACCCTCCTCCATATGTCAGCCACATTCCTCCTCCATATGTCAGCCACATTCCTCCATATGTCAGCCAGCCTCCATCCTCCATATGTCAGCCTCCCTCCTCCATATGTCAGCCTCGCTCCTCGATATGTCAGCCAACCTCCCTCCACCATATGTCAGCCAGCCACCCTCCTCCATATGTCAGCCACCGTCCTCCATATGTCAGCCAGCCTCCCTCCTCCATAGGTCAGCCAGCCACCCTCCTCCGTATGTTAGTCTGCCTCCCTAGTCCATATGTCAGCCACCCTCCTCCATATGTCAGCCAGCCACCCTCCTCCATATGTCAGCCACGCTCCTCCGTATGTAAGCCAGCAACCCTCCTCCATATGTCAGCCAGCCACCCTCCTCCATATGTCAGCCAGCCACCCTCCTCCATATGTCAGCCAGCCACCTCCTCCATATGTCAGCCACCCTCCTCCATATGTCAGCCACCCTCCTCCATATGTCAGCCAGCCACCCTCCTCCATATGTCAGCCACCCTCCTCCGTATGTAAGCCAGCCACCCTCCTCCATATGTCAGCCAGCCTCCTCCATATGTCAGCCAGCCACCCTCCTCCATATGTCAGCCACCCTCCTCCGTATGTCAGCCAGCCACCCTCCTCCATATGTCAGCCAGCCTCCTCCATATGTCAGCCAGCCACCCTCCTCCATGTGTCAGCTACCCTCCTCCGTATGTCAGCCACCCTCCTCCATATGTCAGCCAGCCACCCTCCTCCATATGTCAGCCAGCCTCCTCCATATGTCAGCCAGCCACCCTCCTCCATGTGTCAGCTTCCCTGCTCCATATGTCAGCCAGCCACCCTCCTCCATAAGTCAGCCTCCCTCCTCCGTGTGTCAGCCAGCTACCCTCCTCCCTATGTCAGCCAGCCTCCCTCCTCCATATGTCAGCCAGCCACCCTCCTCCATATGTCAGCCAGCCACCCTCCTCCATATGTCAGCCAGCCACCCTCCTCCATATGTCAGCCAGCCACCCTCCTCCATATGTCAGCCAGCCTCCTCCATATGTCAGCCAGCCACCCTCCTCCATGTGTCAGCTTCCCTGCTCCATATGTCAGCCAGCCACCCTCCTCCATAAGTCAGCCTCCTCCTCCGTGTGTCAGCCAGCCACCCTCCTCCCTATGTCAGCCAGCCTCCCTCCTCCATATGTCAGCCAGCCACCCTCCTCCATATGTCAGCCAGCCACCCTCCTCCATATGTCAGCCAGCCACCCTCCTCCATATGTCAGCCAGCCACCCTCCTCCATATGTCAGCCAACCTCCTCCATATGTCAGACAGCCTCCTCCATATGTCAGCCAGCCATCCTCCTCCATATGTCAGCCAGCCACCCTCCTCCATATGTCAGCCAGCCACCCTCCTCCATATGTCAGCCAGCCTCCCTCCTCCATGTCAGCCAGCCACCCTCCTCCATATGTCAGCCAGCCACCCTCCTCCATATGTCAGCCAGCCACCCTCCTCCATATGTCAGCCAGCCACCCTCCTCCATATGTCAGCCAGCCACCCTCCTCCATATGTCAGCCAGCCACCCTCCTCCATATGTCAGCCAGCCACCCTCCTCCATATGTCAGCCAGCCACCCTCCTCCATATGTCAGCCAGCCAGCCACCCTCCTCCATATGTCAGCCAGCTACCCTCCTCCATATGTCAGCCTCCCTCCTCCATGTGTCAGCCAGCCACCCTCCTCCATGTGTCAGCCAGCCACCCTCCTCCATGTGTCAGCCAGCCACCCTCCTCCATATATCAGCCAGCCACCCTCCTCCATATGTCAGCCAGCCACCCTCCTCCATATGTCAGCCTCCCTCAACCATATGTCAGCCAGCAACACCTCCTCCATATGTCAGCCACATTCCTCCATATGTCAGCCAGCCTCCATCCTCCATATGTCAGCCTCCCTCCTCCATATGTCAGCCTCGCTCCTCGATATGTCAGCCAGCCTCCCTCCACCATATGTCAGCCAGCCACCCTCCTCCATATGTCAGCCACCCTCCTCCATATGTCAGCCAGCCTCCCTCCTCCATAGGTCAGCCAGCCACCGTCCTCCGTATGTCAGTCTGCCTCCCTAGTCCATATGTCAGCCACCCTCCTCCATATGTCAGCCAGCCACCCTCCTCCATATGTCAGCCAGCCACCCTCCTCCATATGTCAGCCAGGCTCCTCCATATGTCAGCCAGCCTCCTCCATATGTCAGCCAGCCAGCCACCCTCCTCCATATGTCAGCCAGCTACCCTCCTCCATATGTCAGCCACCCTCCTCCATTTGTCAGCCACCCTCCTCCATATGTCAGCCACCCTCCTCCATGTGTCAGCCAGCCACCCTCCTCCATATGTCAGCCAGCCTCCTCCATATGTCAGCCAGCCACCCTCCTCCATGTGTCAGCTTCCCTGCTCCATATGTCAGCCAGCCACCCTCCTCCATAAGTCAGCCTCCCTCCTCCGTGTGTCAGCCAGCAACCCTCCTCCCTATGTCAGCCAGCCTCCCTCCTCCATATGTCAGCCAGCCACCCTCCTCCATATGTCAGCCAGCCACCCTCCTCCATATGTCAGCCAGCCACCCTCCTCCATATGTCAGCCAGCCACCCTCCTCCATATGTCAGCCAACCTCCTCCATATGTCAGACAGCCTCCTCCATATGTCAGCCAGCCATCCTCCTCCATATGTCAGCCAGCCACCCTCCTCCTGTGTCAGCCAGCCTCCTCCATATGTCAGCCAGCCAGCCACCCTCCTCCATATGTCAGCCAGCCACCCTCCTCCATATGTCAGCCAGCCTCCTCCATATGTCAGCCAGCCACCCTCCTCCATGTGTCAGCTTCCCTGCTCCATATGTCAGCCAGCCACCCTCCTCCATATGTCAGCCAGCCACCCTCCTCCATGTGTCAGCCAGCCACCCTCCTCCATATGTCAGCCAGCCTCCCTCCTCCATATGTCAGCCAGCCACCCTCCTCCTTATGTCAGCCAGCCACCCTCCTCCATGTGTCAGCTTCCCTGCTCCATATGTCAGCCAGCCACCCTCCTCCATATGTCAGCCAGCCACCCTCCTCCATATGTCAGCCAGCCACCCTCCTCCATATGTCAGCCAGCCACCCTCCTCCATATGTCAGCCAGCCACCCTCCTCCATATGTCAGCCAGCCACCCTTCTCCATATGTCAGCCTCCCTCTTCCATGTGTCAGCCAGCCACCCTCCTCCATATGTCAGCCTCCCTCCTCCATGTGTCAGCCAGCCACCCTCCTCCATGTGTCAGCCAGCCACCCTCCTCCATATGTCAGCCAGCCACCCTCCTCCATATGTCAGCCTCCCTCCTCCATATGTCAGCCTCGCTCCACCATATGTCAGCCAGCCACCCTCCTCCATATGTCAGCCTCATTCCTCCTCCATATGTCAGCCACATTCCTCCATATGTCAGCCAGCCTCCATCCTCCATATGTCAGCCTCCCTCCTCCATATGTCAGCCTCGCTCCTCGATATGTCAGCCAGCCTCCCTCCACCATATGTCAGCCAGCCACCCTCCTCCATATGTCAGCCAGCCTCCCTCCTCCATAGGTCAGCCAGCCACCCTCCTCCGTATGTTAGTCTGCCTCCCTAGTCCATATGTCAGCCACCCTCCTCCATATGTCAGCCAGCCACCCTCCTCCATATAAGCCACGCTCCTCCGTATGTAAGCCAGCAACCCTCCTCCATATGTCAGCCAGCCACCCTCCTCCATATGTCAGCCAGCCACCCTCCTCCATATGTCAGCCACCCTCCTCCATATGTCAGCCACCCTCCTCCATATGTCAGCCAGCCACCCTCCTCCATATGTCAGCCACCCTCCTCCATATGTCAGCCACCCTCCTCCGTATGTAAGCCAGCCACCCTCCTCCATATGTCAGCCACCCTCCTCCATATGTCAGCCAGCCACCCTCCTCCATATGTCAACCAGCCTCCTCCATATGTCAGCCAGCCACCCTCCTCCATATGTCAGCCAGCCTCCTCCATATGTCAGCCAGCCACCCTCCTCCATGTGTCAGCTTCCCTGCTCCATATGTCAGCCAGCCACCCTCCTCCATGTGTCAGCCAGCCACCCTCCTCCATATGTCAGCCAGCCACCCTCCTCCTTATGTCAGCCAGCCACCCTCCTCCATGTGTCAGCTTCCCTGCTCCATATGTCAGCCAGCCACCCTCCTCCATATGTCAGCCAGCCACCCTCCTCCATATGTCAGCCAGCCACCCTCCTCCATATGTCAGCCAGCCACCCTCCTCCATATGTCAGCCAGCCACCCTCCTCCATATGTCAGCCAGCCACCCTTCTCCATATGTCAGCCTCCCTCTTCCATGTGTCAGCCAGCCACCCTCCTCCATATGTCAGCCTCCCTCCTCCATGTGTCAGCCAGCCACCCTCCTCCATGTGTCAGCTTCCCTGCTCCATATGTCAGCCAGCCACCCTCCTCCATATGTCAGCCAGCCACCCTCCTCCATGTGTCAGCCAGCCACCCTCCTCCATATGTCAGCCAGCCACCCTCCTCCTTATGTCAGCCAGCCACCCTCCTCCATGTGTCAGCTTCCCTGCTCCATATGTCAGCCAGCCACCCTCCTCCATATGTCAGCCAGCCACCCTCCTCCATATGTCAGCCAGCCACCCTCCTCCATATGTCAGCCAGCCACCCTCCTCCATATGTCAGCCAGCCACCCTCCTCCATATGTCAGCCAGCCACCCTTCTCCATATGTCAGCCTCCCTCTTCCATGTGTCAGCCAGCCACCCTCCTCCATATGTCAGCCTCCCTCCTCCATGTGTCAGCCAGCCACCCTCCTCCATGTGTCAGCCAGCCACCCTCCTCCATATGTCAGCCAGCCACCCTCCTCCATATGTCAGCCTCCCTCCTCCATATGTCAGCCTCGCTCCACCATATGTCAGCCAGCCACCCTCCTCCATATGTCAGCCTCATTCCTCCTCCATATGTCAGCCACATTCCTCCATATGTCAGCCAGCCTCCATCCTCCATATGTCAGCCTCCCTCCTCCATATGTCAGCCTCGCTCCTCGATATGTCAGCCAGCCTCCCTCCACCATATGTCAGCCAGCCACCCTCCTCCATATGTCAGCCAGCCTCCCTCCTCCATAGGTCAGCCAGCCACCCTCCTCCGTATGTTAGTCTGCCTCCCTAGTCCATATGTCAGCCACCCTCCTCCATATGTCAGCCAGCCACCCTCCTCCATATGTAAGCCACGCTCCTCCGTATGTAAGCCAGCAACCCTCCTCCATATGTCAGCCAGCCACCCTCCTCCATATGTCAGCCAGCCACCCTCCTCCATATGTCAGCCACCCTCCTCCATATGTCAGCCACCCTCCTCCATATGTCAGCCAGCCACCCTCCTCCATATGTCAGCCACCCTCCTCCGTATGTCAGCCAGCCACCCTCCTCCATATGTCAGCCACCCTCCTCCATATGTCAGCCAGCCACCCTCCTCCATATGTCAACCAGCCTCCTCCATATGTCAGCCAGCCACCCTCCTCCATGTGTCAGCTTCCCTGCTCCATATGTCAGCCAGCCACCCTCCTCCATAAGTCAGCCTCCCTCCTCCGTGTGTCAGCCAGCCACCCTCCTCCCTATGTCAGCCAGCCACCCTCCTCCATATGTCAGCCAGCCACCCTCCTCCATATGTCAGCCAGCCACCCTCCTCCATATGTCAGCCAGCCACCCTCCTCCATATGTCAGCCAACCTCCCTCCACCATATGTCAGCCAGCCACCCTCCTCCATATGCCAGCCACCCTCCTCCGTATGTTAGTCTGCCTCCTAGTCCATATGTCAGCCACCCTCCTCCATATGTCAGCCAGCCACCCTCCTCCATATGTCAGCCACGCTCCTCCGTATGTAAGCCAGCAACCCTCCTCCATATGTCAGCCAGCCACCCTCCTCCATATGTCAGCCAGCCACCCTCCTCCATATGTCAGCCAGCCACCCTCCTCCATATGTCAGCCACCCTCCTCCATATGTCAGCCACCCTCCTCCATATGTCAGCCAGCCACCCTCCTCCATATGTCAGCCAGCCACCCTCCTCCATATGTCAGCCAACCTCCTCCATATGTCAGACAGCCTCCTCCATATGTCAGCCAGCCATCCTCCTCCATATGTCAGCCAGCCACCCTCCTCCATATGTCAGCCAGCCACCCTCCTCCATATGTCAGCCAGCCTCCCCCTCCTCCATGTCAGCCAGCCACCCTCCTCCATATGTCAGCCAGCCACCCTCCTCCATATGTCAGCCAGCCACCCTCCTCCATATGTCAGCCAGCCACCCTCCTCCATATGTCAGCCAGCCACCCTCCTCCATATGTCAGCCAGCCACCCTCCTCCATATGTCAGCCAGCCACCCTCCTCCATATGTCAGCCAGCCACCCTCCTCCATATGTCAGCCAGCCAGCCACCCTCCTCCATATGTCAGCCAGCTACCCTCCTCCATATGTCAGCCTCCCTCCTCCATGTGTCAGCCAGCCACCCTCCTCCATGTGTCAGCCAGCCACCCTCCTCCATGTGTCAGCCAGCCACCCTCCTCCATATATCAGCCAGCCACCCTCCTCCATATGTCAGCCAGCCACCCTCCTCCATATGTCAATGCCAGCCACCCTCTTCCATATGTCAGCCAGCCACCCTCCTCCATATGTCAGCCAGCCACCCTCCTCCATATGTCAGCCTCCCTCAACCATATGTCAGCCAGCAACACCTCCTCCATATGTCAGCCACATTCCTCCATATGTCAGCCAGCCTCCATCCTCCATATGTCAGCCTCCCTCCTCCATATGTCAGCCTCGCTCCTCGATATGTCAGCCAGCCTCCCTCCACCATATGTCAGCCAGCCACCCTCCTCCATATGTCAGCCACCCTCCTCCATATGTCAGCCAGCCTCCCTCCTCCATAGGTCAGCCAGCCACCGTCCTCCGTATGTCAGTCTGCCTCCCTAGTCCATATGTCAGCCACCCTCCTCCATATGTCAGCCAGCCACCCTCCTCCATATGTCAGCCAGCCACCCTCCTCCATATGTCAGCCAGGCTCCTCCATATGTCAGCCAGCCTCCTCCATATGTCAGCCAGCCAGCCACCCTCCTCCATATGTCAGCCAGCTACCCTCCTCCATATGTCAGCCACCCTCCTCCATTTGTCAGCCACCCTCCTCCATATGTCAGCCACCCTCCTCCATGTGTCAGCCAGCCACCCTCCTCCATATGTCAGCCAGCCTCCTCCATATGTCAGCCAGCCACCCTCCTCCATGTGTCAGCTTCCCTGCTCCATATGTCAGCCAGCCACCCTCCTCCATAAGTCAGCCTCCCTCCTCCGTGTGTCAGCCAGCAACCCTCCTCCCTATGTCAGCCAGCCTCCCTCCTCCATATGTCAGCCAGCCACCCTCCTCCATATGTCAGCCAGCCACCCTCCTCCATATGTCAGCCAGCCACCCTCCTCCATATGTCAGCCAGCCACCCTCCTCCATATGTCAGCCAACCTCCTCCATATGTCAGACAGCCTCCTCCATATGTCAGCCAGCCATCCTCCTCCATATGTCAGCCAGCCACCCTCCTCCTGTGTCAGCCAGCCTCCTCCATATGTCAGCCAGCCAGCCACCCTCCTCCATATGTCAGCCAGCCACCCTCCTCCATATGTCAGCCAGCCTCCTCCATATGTCAGCCAGCCACCCTCCTCCATGTGTCAGCTTCCCTGCTCCATATGTCAGCCAGCCACCCTCCTCCATATGTCAGCCAGCCACCCTCCTCCATGTGTCAGCCAGCCACCCTCCTCCATATGTCAGCCAGCCTCCCTCCTCCATATGTCAGCCAGCCACCCTCCTCCTTATGTCAGCCAGCCACCCTCCTCCATGTGTCAGCTTCCCTGCTCCATATGTCAGCCAGCCACCCTCCTCCATATGTCAGCCAGCCACCCTCCTCCATATGTCAGCCAGCCACCCTCCTCCATATGTCAGCCAGCCACCCTCCTCCATATGTCAGCCAGCCACCCTCCTCCATATGTCAGCCAGCCACCCTTCTCCATATGTCAGCCTCCCTCTTCCATGTGTCAGCCAGCCACCCTCCTCCATATGTCAGCCTCCCTCCTCCATGTGTCAGCCAGCCACCCTCCTCCATGTGTCAGCCAGCCACCCTCCTCCATATGTCAGCCAGCCACCCTCCTCCATATGTCAGCCTCCCTCCTCCATATGTCAGCCTCGCTCCACCATATGTCAGCCAGCCACCCTCCTCCATATGTCAGCCTCATTCCTCCTCCATATGTCAGCCACATTCCTCCATATGTCAGCCAGCCTCCATCCTCCATATGTCAGCCTCCCTCCTCCATATGTCAGCCTCGCTCCTCGATATGTCAGCCAGCCTCCCTCCACCATATGTCAGCCAGCCACCCTCCTCCATATGTCAGCCAGCCTCCCTCCTCCATAGGTCAGCCAGCCACCCTCCTCCGTATGTTAGTCTGCCTCCCTAGTCCATATGTCAGCCACCCTCCTCCATATGTCAGCCAGCCACCCTCCTCCATATGTCAGCCACGCTCCTCCGTATGTAAGCCAGCAACCCTCCTCCATATGTCAGCCAGCCACCCTCCTCCATATGTCAGCCAGCCACCCTCCTCCATATGTCAGCCACCCTCCTCCATATGTCAGCCACCCTCCTCCATATGTCAGCCAGCCACCCTCCTCCATATGTCAGCCACCCTCCTCCGTATGTAAGCCAGCCACCCTCCTCCATATGTCAGCCACCCTCCTCCATATGTCAGCCAGCCACCCTCCTCCATATGTCAACCAGCCTCCTCCATATGTCAGCCAGCCACCCTCCTCCATATGTCAGCCAGCCTCCTCCATATGTCAGCCAGCCACCCTCCTCCATGTGTCAGCTTCCCTGCTCCATATGTCAGCCAGCCACCCTCCTCCATATGTCAGCCAGCCACCCTCCTCCATGTGTCAGCCAGCCACCCTCCTCCATATGTCAGCCAGCCTCCCTCCTCCATATGTCAGCCAGCCACCCTCCTCCTTATGTCAGCCAGCCACCCTCCTCCATGTGTCAGCTTCCCTGCTCCATATGTCAGCCAGCCACCCTCCTCCATATGTCAGCCAGCCACCCTCCTCCATATGTCAGCCAGCCACCCTCCTCCATATGTCAGCCAGCCACCCTCCTCCATATGTCAGCCAGCCACCCTCCTCCATATGTCAGCCAGCCACCCTTCTCCATATGTCAGCCTCCCTCTTCCATGTGTCAGCCAGCCACCCTCCTCCATATGTCAGCCTCCCTCCTCCATGTGTCAGCCAGCCACCCTCCTCCATGTGTCAGCCAGCCACCCTCCTCCATATGTCAGCCAGCCACCCTCCTCCATATGTCAGCCTCCCTCCTCCATATGTCAGCCTCGCTCCACCATATGTCAGCCAGCCACCCTCCTCCATATGTCAGCCTCATTCCTCCTCCATATGTCAGCCACATTCCTCCATATGTCAGCCAGCCTCCATCCTCCATATGTCAGCCTCCCTCCTCCATATGTCAGCCTCGCTCCTCGATATGTCAGCCAGCCTCCTCCACCATATGTCAGCCAGCCACCCTCCTCCATATGTCAGCCAGCCTCCCTCCTCCATAGGTCAGCCAGCCACCCTCCTCCGTATGTTAGTCTGCCTCCCTAGTCCATATGTCAGCCACCCTCCTCCATATGTCAGCCAGCCACCCTCCTCCATATGTAAGCCACGCTCCTCCGTATGTAAGCCAGCAACCCTCCTCCATATGTCAGCCAGCCACCCTCCTCCATATGTCAGCCAGCCACCCTCCTCCATATGTCAGCCACCCTCCTCCATATGTCAGCCACCCTCCTCCATATGTCAGCCAGCCACCCTCCTCCATATGTCAGCCACCCTCCTCCGTATGTAAGCCAGCCACCCTCCTCCATATGTCAGCCACCCTCCTCCATATGTCAGCCAGCCACCCTCCTCCATATGTCAACCAGCCTCCTCCATATGTCAGCCAGCCACCCTCCTCCATGTGTCAGCTTCCCTGCTCCATATGTCAGCCAGCCACCCTCCTCCATAAGTCAGCCTCCCTCCTCCATGTGTCAGCCAGCCACCCTCCTCCCTATGTCAGCCAGCCACCCTCCTCCATATGTCAGCCAGCCACCCTCCTCCATATGTCAGCCAGCCACCCTCCTCCATATGTCAGCCAGCCACCCTCCTCCATATGTCAGCCAACCCTCCTCCATATGTCAGCCAACCTCCTCCATATGTCAGACAGCCTCCTCCATATGTCAGCCAGCCATCCTCCTCCATATGTCAGCCAGCCACCCTCCTCCTGTGTCAGCCAGCCACCTCCATATGTCAGCCAGCCAGCCACCCTCCTCCATATGTCAGCCAGCCACCCTCCTCCATATGTCAGCCAGCCTCCTCCATATGTCAGCCAGCCACCCTCCTCCATGTGTCAGCTTCCCTGCTCCATATGTCAGCCAGCCTCCCTCCTCCATATGTCAGCCAGCCTCCCTCCTCCATATGTCAGCCAGCCACCCTCCTCCATATGTCAGCCAGCCACCCTCCTCCATGTGTCAGCTTCCCTGCTCCATATGTCAGCCAGCCACCCTCCTCCATATGTCAGCCAGCCACCCTCCTCCATATGTCAGCCAGCCACCCTCCTCCATATGTCAGCCAGCCACCCTTCTCCATATGTCAGCCTCCCTCCTCCATGTGTCAGCCAGCCACCCTCCTCCATATGTCAGCCTCCCTCCTCCATGTGTCAGCCAGCCACCCTCCTCCATGTGTCAGCCAGCCACCCTCCTCGATATGTCAGCCAGCCACCCTCCTCCATATGTCAGCCTCCCTCCTCCATATGTCAGCCTCCCTCCACCATATGTCAGCCAGCCACCCTCCTCCATATGTCAGCCACATTCCTCCTCCATATGTCAGCCACATTCCTCCATATGTCAGCCTCCCTCCTCCATATGTCAGCCTCCTCCTCGATATGTCAGCCAGCCTCCCTCCACCATATGTCAGCCAGCCTCCCTCCACCATATGTCAGCCAGCCTCCCTCCTCCATAGGTCAGCCAGCCACCCTCCTCCGTATGTTAGTCTGCCTCCCTAGTCCATATGTCAGCCACCCTCCTCCATATGTCAGCCAGCCACCCTCCTCCATATGTCAGCCACGCTCCTCCGTATGTAAGCCAGCAACCCTCCTCCATATGTCAGCCAGCCACCCTCCTCCATATGTCAGCCAGCCACCCTCCTCCATATGTCAGCCAGCCTCCTCCATATGTCAGCCAGCCTCCTCCATATGTCAGCCAGCCAGCCACCCTCCTCCATATGTCAGCCAGCTACCCTCCTCCATATGTCAGCCACCCTCCTCCATATGTCAGCCAGCCACCCTCCTCCATATGTCAGCCACCCTCCTCCGTATGTAAGCCAGTCACCCTCCTCCATATGTCAGCCACCCTCCTCCATATGTCAGCCAGCCACCCTCCTCCATATGTCAGCAAGCCTCCTCCATATGTCAGCCAGCCACCCTCCTCCATGTGTCAGCTACCCTCCTCCGTATGTCAGCCACCCTCCTCCATATGTCAGCCAGCCACCCTCCTCCATATGTCAGCCAGCCTCCTCCATATGTCAGCCAGCCACCCTCCTCCATGTGTCAGCTTCCCTGCTCCATATGTCAGCCAGCCACCCTCCTCCATAGTCAGCCTCCCTCCTCCGTGTGTCAGCCAGCCACCCTCCTCCCTATGTCAGCCAGCCTCCCTCCTCCATATGTCAGCCAGCCTCCCTCCTCCATATGTCAGCCAGCCACCCTCCTCCATATGTCAGCCAGCCACCCTCCTCCATATGTCAGCCAGCCACCCTCCTCCATATGTCAGCCAACCTCCTCCATATGTCAGCCAGCCTCCTCCATATGTCAGCCAGCCACCCTCCTCCTGTGTCAGCCAGCCTCCTCCATATGTCAGCCACCCTCCTCCATATGTCAGCCAGCCAGCCAGCCACCCTCCTCCATATGTCAGCCAGCCACCCTCCTCCATATGTCAGCCAGCCTCCTCCATATGTCAGCCAGCCACCCTCCTCCATGTGTCAGCTTCCCTGCTCCATATGTCAGCCAGCCACCCTCCTCCATATGTCAGCCAGCCACCCTCCTCCATGTGTCAGCCAGCCACCCTCCTCCATATGTCAGCCAGCCTCCCTCCTCCATATGTCAGCCAGCCTCCCTCCTCCATATGTCAGCCAGCCACCCTCCTCCTTATGTCAGCCAGCCACCCTCCTCCATATGTCAGCCAGCCACCCTCCTCCATATGTCAGCCAGCCACCCTCCTCCATATGTCAGCCAGCCACCCTTCTCCATATGTCAGCCTCCCTCCTCCATGTGTCAGCCAGCCACCCTCCTCCATATGTCAGCCTCCCTCCTCCATGTGTCAGCCAGCCACCCTCCTCCATGTGTCAGCCAGCCACCCTCCTCCATATGTCAGCCAGCCACCCTCCTCCATATGTCAGCCTCCCTCCTCCATATGTCAGCCTCCCTCCACCATATGTCAGCCTCGCTCCTCGATATGTCAGCCAGCCTCCCTCCACCATATGTCAGCCAGCCACCCTCCTCCATATGTCAGCCACCCTCCTCCATATGTCAGCCAGCCTCCCTCCTCCATAGGTCAGCCAGCCACCCTCCTCCATATGTCAGCCTCCCTCCTCCATATGTCAGCCTCGCTCCTCGATATGTCAGCCAGCCTCCCTCCACCATATGTCAGCCAGCCACCCTCCTCCATATGTCAGCCACCCTCCTCCATATGTCAGCCAGCCTCCCTCCTCCATAGATCAGCCAGCCACCCTCCTCCGTATGTTAGTCTGCCTCCCTAGTCCATTTGTCAGCCAGCCTCCTCCATATGTCAGCCAGCCACCCTTCTCCGTATGTCAGCCTCCCTCCTCGTATGTCAGCCAACCTCCTCCATATGTCAGCCAGCCTCCTCCATATGTCAGCCAGCCTCCCTCCTCCATATGTCAGCCAGCTTCCCTCCTCCATATGTTAGCCAGCCACCCTCCTCCATATATCAGCCAGCCTCCTCCAGATGAATGCGCTACTCAGAGGCATGGCAGTCACGTTGTTGAGGAGATTTTGGCAGTCACGTTGTTGAGGAGAATTCGTCCTAACTGTAGAGATGCTGAGTTGGCATGGATTATGATAGTCTATTTCTTACAGATTTGAATTGTGATTAATTGTATACCGGAAGAAAACACAGTATAAACTACCTTATCCATCCTTTATTCATCTCACTGTGACCACCTGATGGATCTCTGGGCCTTTGGAAAGGGCTACCGGGAGGTTTACAGACTGACTGGCACAATAAATCACTCTGACTGTCTGAAATCAGAAGGATAATCGAGAGACCAGTGGTAAAACTACCGGAGCTGATTGGCGGCAGGCAACACACGCTCTCCCTGTAATGTTGCCGCCGCGAGCGCTCTGTTCCAGTTATCTGCCCTTGCTCTAGACCACACAGCTGCTGTACTTACCGAAGCATCACCAATCCCCGCGTGCTGACTGCGCAGGGGAGGAGAGGCCAGAGAGAGATAAGAGCATCCATCCATCCTCTCGTCCCTTTATCAACGGTAACACCCCATTCCCTCGGTCCTCCCGACACTCCCTTCTCACATCGCTTAAGGCTCTACAAGGCTCGAGGAAGGCAGCTAGCGTTTTCGGTGTGTGTAGCAGCTACCAGGAGGCGCAAGGCAGAATGCGCGATGGGGCAAGCGTGTGGACACGCGCTCCTCTGCCGTAGCCAGCAGCACCAGTCCGCTGCTTCCGATATGTAAGTGCTACAGACCAGCGTGTGTTTTATTTTGTGTGAGAAAGTGAAAGAGATGCATGGAGAGAGCTATTCATAAAGCTATTTGTTCAACACAATTTGTGATGCTGTGCCTGTACTCTGGGTTGATTGACAGGCTCTGTTCTAGGCATGTGTAAGTGTTTTCTCAGGTGTCCAGGGTTGTTCACTCACCCATCTCATCAAGAGTTTACCGGAATTTATCTCTAGAGAGTCTACTGCAAAGTGATGCTACAGGAATGTGTGTGTGTCCAACCTGGTCTCAAAGGATTTTGTACTATTCTGTATGTAAACGTGAAAAAACAATTTATTATGATATATTATGTTTTGTATGGTATGTATTAATTTGTGGATGTCCATCAACCATTTCGTATGATATGTTACAAATTACAATTCGTATTATATGATAAAAATGTGCAAAACATACAATATGTTACGAATTCTAGCTAGGTGGCTAATGTTAGCTAGGCTAGGAGTTAGTGTTAGGATAAAGTTTAGGTGTTAGGTTAAGGGTACGTGGGACGGTAGCGTCCCACCTGGTCAACATCCAGTGAAATTGCAGGGCGCGAAATTCAAACTACAGAATTGTAAATATTTAACGTTCTTGAAAATACACATGCAATATGTCAAATTAAAGCTTGACTTGTTGTTAATCCTGCCACGGTGTCAGATTTCAAAAAGGCTTTATGGCGAAAGCAAACCATGTGATTATCTGTGGACAGCACCCATGAAACAAACACAGACAATCATATTTCATCCTGCCAAGCGCGGCACAAAACTCAGAAATAACGATATAATTCATGCCTTACCCTTGAAGATCTTCTTCTGTTGGCACTCCAATATGTTTCTTAAACATCACAAACTGTCCTTTTGTTCGATTAATTCTGTCGTTATATCTCCAAAATGTCAATTTATTTGGCGCGTTTGATCCAGAAAAACACCGGTTCCAACTCGAGCAACATGACTACAAAATACCTAATAAGTTACCTATAATCTTTGTCCAAACATTTCAAACAACTTTTCTAATACAACTTTAGGTATTTTTGAACGTAAATAATCGATACATTTGAGACTGGATAAACTGTGTTCAATACCGGAGGAAAACAAAGTGTAGCGAGCTTTCAGGTCACGTGCCTCTAACAAACAGTACACTTCACTCTTCCCTCGTTCTGAACAGGGCTGCATCTTCATTACACAAAGGAAAAACCTCAACCAATTTCTGAAGACTGTTGACATCCAGTGGAAGCGATAGGAACTGCAAGCATATTTATATTAAAACGGTTGCCATAGAAACCTAATGGAAAACAGATTGACCTAAAAAAAAATCTGGATGGATTGTGCTCAGGGTTTTGCCTGCCCAAATACGTTCTGTTATACTCACAGACATCATTCAAACAGTTTTAGAAACTTCAGTGTGTTTTCTATCATATACGACCAATTATATGCATATCCTAGCTTCTAGGCCTGAGTAGCAGGCAATTTACTTTGGGCACCTCGGTTTCCAAACTTCCAAATACTGCCCCCTCCCCCGAAGAAGTTTTAAGTAACCATCTGTCTTATGGAACTATACCAAACGTAATATATCATACTAATTTGTGTGTCTAGTCTGAGACCCGGCTGGTGTGTCAGAGAGAGAGAGTTTGTGTGTTTAAATGGGATATATGCCTAATAATGCAGTGATTTAATGTGTGTGTGGAATATGGTAGAGTTGGTAACTTCACTAAAAGCAACAACCCCGGTGCAGAAAGAACAGCTCACGTGATCTCCTTGCTTCTGATGTTTTTTGCCTGTGTGGGTGTGTGTGCCAGCCTGTTATAAATTCACTTTGATGAGGATATTTCTTTCTTCAAGGGAGTTTACTTATCTGGGCAGCATCAATAATGTTTCAGCAGCAGAGAACAGAAGAGGAGAGAAGAGGTAATAATAGGAGAGGGGAGGAGAGAGTGGCTGTGATGGGAGGAGAGGAGAGGAGAGGAGAGAGTGGCTGTGATGAGAGGAGAGGAGATGAGAGGAGAGAGTGATGTGATGAGAGGAGAGGAGAGAGTGGCTGTGATGGAGAGGAGAGGAGAGGAGAGAGTGGCTGTGATGAGAGGAGAGGAGAGAGTGGCTGTGATGGAGAGGAGAGGAGAGAGTGGCTGTGATGAGAGGAGAGGAGAGAAGTGGCTGTGATGGAGTCAGTAGAAGAGAGGAGAGGAGAGAGTGGCTGTGATGGGAGGAGAGGAGAGAGTGGCTGTGATGGAGAGGAGAGGAGAGGGAGAGAGTGGCTGTGATGAGAGGAGAGGAGATGAGAGGAGAGATAGGGGGAGAGAAGAGGAATACTGTACGGAGTCAGTAGAAGAGAGGAGAGGAGAGGAGTGGCTGTGAGAGGAGAGGAGAGTGGCTGTGATGGAGAGGAGAGGAGAGAGTGGCTGTGATGGAGAGGAGAGGAGAGGAGAGAGTGGCTGTGATGAGAGGAGAGGAGAGAGTGGCTGTGATGGAGAGGAGAGGGAGAGAGTGGCTGTGATGAGAGGAGAGGAGAGTGGCTGTGATGGAGGAGAGAGAGTGGCTGTGATGAGAGGAGAGGAGAGAGTGGCTGTGATGGAGAGGAGAGGAGAGAGTGGCTGTGATGAGAGGAGAGAGTGGCTGTGATGGAGAGGAGAGGAGAGAGTGGCTGTGATGGAGAGGAGAGGAGAGAGTGGCTGTGATGAGAGGAGAGGAGAGAGTGGCTGTGATGGAGAGGAGAGGAGAGAGTGGCTGTGATGAGAGGAGAGAGTGGCTGTGATGAGAGGAGAGGAGAGAGTGGCTGTGATGAGAGGAGAGAGTGGCTGTGATGAGAGAGAGAGCTGTGAGTGGCTGTGATGGAGAGGAGAGAGAGTGGCTGTGATGGAGAGGAGAGAGTGGCTGTGATGAGAGGAGAGGAGAGAGTGGCTGTGATGGAGAGGAGAGGAGAGGAGAGGAGAGAGTGGCTGTGATGGAGAGGAGAGGAGAGAGTGGCTGTGATGAGAGGAGAGGAGAGAGTGGCTGTGATGGAGAGGAGAGGAGAGAGTGGCTGTGATGAGGAGAGGAGAGAGTGGCTGTGATGAGAGGAGAGGAGAGAGTGGCTGTGATGAGAGGAGAGGAGAGAGTGGCTGTGATGAGAGGAGAGGAGAGAGTGGCTGTGATGAGAGGAGAGGAGAGAGTGGCTGAGAGGAGAGAGAGGAGGAGAGGCTGTGATGGCTGTGATGAGAGGAGTGGCTGAGAGGAGAGAGAGTGGCTGTGATGAGAGGAGAGGAGAGAGTGGCTGTGATGAGAGGAGAGGGAGAGTGGCTGTGATGAGAGAGAGGAGAGAGTGGCTGTGATGAGAGGAGAGAGTGGCTGTGATGGGAGAGGAGAGGAGAGAGTGGCTGTGATGGAGGAGGAGAGAGAGTGGCTGTGATGTGATGAGAGGGAGAGTGGCTGTGATGAGAGGAGAGGAGAGAGTGGCTGTGATGAGAGGAGGAGGAGAGAGTGGCTGAGAGGAGAGGAGAGAGTGGCTGTGATGAGAGGAGAGAGAGTGGCTGTGATGGAGAGAGGAGAGAGTGGCTGTGATGGGAGAGGAGAGGGAGAGTGGCTGGAGAGAGGGAGGAGAGAGTGGCTGTGAGGAGAGGAGAGGGAAGGAGTGGCTGTGATGAGAGGAGAGGAGAGAGTGGCTGTGATGAGAGGAGAGGAGAGAGTGGCTGTGATGAGAGGAGAGGAGAGGAGAGAGTGGCTGTGATGAGAGGAGAGGAGAGAGTGGCTGTGATGAGAGAGAGAGGAGAGGAGAGAGTGGCTGTGATGAGAGGAGAGGAGAGAGTGGCTGTGATGAGAGGAGAGAGTGGCTGTGATGGAGAGGAGAGAGTGGCTGAGAGGAGAGGAGAGGAGAGAGTGGCTGTGATGGGAGGAGAGGAGAGGAGAGAGTGGCTGTGAGGGAGAGGAGAGAGTGGCTGTGATGAGAGGAGAGGGAGAGTGGCTGTGATGAGAGGAGAGGGAGAGTGGCTGATGGAGAGGAGATGAGAGGAGAGGAGAGAGTGGCTGAGAGGGAGAGGAGAGGAGAGAGTGGCTGTGATGGAGAGGAGAGGAGAGAGTGGCTGTGATGGAGAGGAGAGGAGAGGAGAGAGTGGCTGTGATGGAGAGGGAGAGGAGAGAGTGGCTGTGATGGAGAGGAGAGGAGAGAGTGGCTGTGATGAGGAGGAGAGGAGAGAGTGGCTGTGATGAGAGGAGAGAGAGAGTGGCTGTGATGAGAGGAGAGGAGAGAGTGGCTGTGATGAGAGGAGAGGAGAGAGTGGCTGTGAGAGGAGAGGAGAGAGTGGCTGTGATGGAGAGGAGAGGAGAGAGTGGCTGTGATGAGAGGAGAGAGTGGCTGTGAGGAGAGGAGAGGAGAGAGGGCTGTGATGGAGAGAGGAGAGGAGAGAGTGGCTGTGATGAGAGGAGAGGAGAGAGGTGGCTGTGATGAGGAGAGGAGAGAGAGTGGCTGTGATGATGAGGAGGAGTGGCTGGAGAGGAGAGAGTGGCTGTGATGGAGAGGAGATTTGGAGGAGAGAGTGGCTGTGGGAGAGGAGAGAGTGGCTGTGATGGAGGGAGGAGAGAGTGGCTGTGATGAGAGGAGGAGAGGAGAGAGTGGCTGTGATGAGAGGAGAGAGTGGCTGTGATGGGAGAGAGGAGAGAGTGGCTGTGATGAGAGGGGAGAGGAGAGAGGAGAGAGTGGCTGTGATGAGAGGAGAGGAGAGAGTGGCTGTGATGAGAGGAGAGGAGAGAGTGGCTGTGATGAGAGGAGAGGAGAGTGGCTGTGATGAGAGGAGTGAGAGGAGAGGAGAGGAGGAGAGGAGTGGAGAGGAGAGGAGAGGAGAGGAGAGAGTGGCTGTGATGAGAGGAGAGGAGAGAGTGGCTGTGATGAGAGGAGGAGAGGAGAGAGTGGCTGTGATGGAGAGGAGAGGAGAGAGTGGCTGTGATGGAGAGGAGAGGAGTGGCTGAGAGGAGAGGGAGAGGAGAGGAGAGTGGCTGAGGAGAGGAGAGGAGAGTGGCTGTGAGAGGAGAGAGAGGCTGTGATGAGAGGAGAGGAGAGTGGCTGTGATGAGGAGGAGAGGAGAGAGTGGCTGTGATGAGAGGAGAGGAGAGAGCTGTGATGAGAGAGAGAGTGGCTGTGATGGAGAGGAGAGAGTGGCTGTGATGGAGAGGAGAGGAGAGAGTGGCTGTGATGGAGAGGAGGAGAGGAGAGAGTGGCTGTGATGAGAGGAGAGGAGAGAGTGGCTGTGATGGAGGAGAGGAGAGAGTGGCTGTGATGGAGAGGAGAGAGTGGCTGTGATGAGAGGAGAGAGTGGCTGTGATGAGAGGAGAGGAGAGAGTGGCTGTGATGGGAGGAGAGGAGAGGAGAGTGGCTGTGAGAGGAGAGGAGAGTGGCTGTGATGAGGAGAGGAGAGTGGCTGTGATGAGAGGAGAGGAGAGAGTGGCTGTGATGAGAGGAGAGGAGAGGAGAGAGTGGCTGTGATGAGAGAGGAGAGGAGAGAGTGGCTGTGATGAGAGGAGAGGAGAGAGAGAGTGGCTGTGATGAGAGGAGAGGAGAGAGTGGCTGTGATGAGAGGAGAGGAGAGTGGGAGAGGAGAGGAGAGGAGAGGAGGAGAGGAGAGGAGAGGAGAGGAGAGGAGAGGCTGTGATGGGAGGAGAGGAGAGGAGAGAGTGGCTGTGATGGAGAGGAGAGAGAGAGTGGCTGTGATGAGAGGAGAGGAGAGAGTGGCTGTGATGAGAGGAGAGGAGAGTGGCTGTGAGGAGAGGAGAGGAGAGGAGAGGAGAGAGTGGCTGAGAGGAGAGGAGAGGAGAGGAGAGGAGAGAGGGCTGTGATGGGAGGAGAGGAGAGTGGCTGTGATGGGAGGAGAGGAGAGAGTGGTTGTGATGAGAGGAGAGGAGAGGTGGCTGTGGAGAGGAGGAGGATGGCTGTGATGAGAGGAGAGGAGAGAGTGGCTGTGATGAGAGGAGAGGGAGAGAGTGGCTGTGATGAGGAGAGGAGAGAGTGGCTGTGATGAGAGGAGAGGAGAGAGTGGCTGTGATGAGAGGAGAGGAGAGAGGAGCTGGAGAGGAGAGGAGAGGAGAGAGTGGCTGTGATGAGAGGAGAGGAGAGTGGCTGTGATGGAGAGGAGAGAGAGGAGAGAGGAGAGGAGAGGAGAGGAGAGTGAGAGGAGAGGAGAGAGTGGCTGTGATGGAGAGGAGAGAGTGGCTGAGAGGAGAGGAGAGGAGAGGAGGGCTGTGAGGAGAGGAGAGAGTGGCTGAGAGGAGAGGAGAGGAGAGGAGAGGAGAGGAGAGGAGAGGAGAGGAGAGGAGAGGGAGAGAGTGGCTGTGATGAGAGGAGAGGAGAGAGTGGCTGTGATGAGAGGAGAGAGAGAGTGGCTGTGATGAGAGGAGAGGAGAGAGTGGCTGTGATGGAGAGGAGAGGAGAGAGTGGCTGTGATGAGAGGAGAGAGTGGCTGTGAGGAGAGGAGAGGAGAGGGAGAGTGGTTGGAGAGGAGAGGAGAGGAGAGGAGGAGTGGTTGAGGAGAGGAGAGGAGAGAGAGTGGCTGTGATGGGAGGAGAGGAGAGTGGCTGTGATGAGAGGAGAGAGAGTGGCTGTGATGAGAGGAGAGGAGAGTGGCTGTGATGAGAGGAGGAGAGTGGCTGTGATGAGAGGAGAGGAGAGTGGCTGTGATGAGAGGAGAGGACAGAGTGGCTGTGAGGAGAGGAGAGGAGGAGAGGAGTGGTTGAGAGGAGAGGAGAGAGAGGAGGGTGGCTGTGATGGGAGGAGAGGAGAGAGTGGTTGTGAGGGAGAGGGCTGGATGAGGAGAGAGTGGCTTGTGAGGAGAGGGAGAGGAGAGAGGTGGCTGTGATGGGAGGAGAGGAGAGAGTGGCTGTGATGGAGAGGAGAGAGTGGCTGAGAGGAGAGAGAGGGAGAGAGGAGAGGAGAGGAGAGAGTGGCTGTGATGAGAGGAGAGGAGAGAGTGGCTGTGAGGAGAGGGAGAGGAGAGGAGAAGAGAGGAGAGGAGAGGGAGAGGAGAGGAGAGGAGAGAGAGTGGCTGTGATGGAGAGGAGAGGAGAGAGAGAGTGGCTGTGATGAGAGGAGAGGAGAGAGTGGCTGTGATGAGAGGAGAGGAGAGAGGGCTGTGATGAGAGGAGAGGAGGGGAGGAGAGAGTGGCTGTGAGGAGAGGAGAGGAGAGAGTGGCTGTGATGGGAGGGGAGGGAGAGGAGAGGAGAGAGTGGCTGTGATGGAGAGGAGAGGGGAGAGAGAGGGTGGCTGTGATGAGAGGAGAGGAGAGAGTGGCTGTGATGAGAGGAGAGGAGAGAGTGGCTGTGATGAGAGGAGAGGAGAGAGTGGCTGTGATGAGAGGAGAGGAGAGAGTGGCTGTGATGAGAGGAGAGGAGAGAGTGGCTGTGATGAGAGGAGAGGAGAGAGTGGCTGTGATGAGAGGAGAGGAGAGAGTGGCTGTGATGGAGAGGAGAGGAGAGAGTGGCTGTGATGGAGAGGAGAGAGAGAGTGGCTGTGATGAGAGGAGAGGAGAGAGTGGCTGTGATGAGAGGGGAGTGGCTGTGATGAGAGGAGAGAGTGGTTGTGATGGAGAGGAGAGAGAGGAGAGGGAGGAGAGGAGAGGAGAGGAGTGGCTGTGATGAGGAGAGGAGAGAGTGGCTGTGAGGAGAGGAGAGGACAAGAGAGAGGAGAGGCTTGAGAGGAGAGGAGAGGAGAGGAGAGGGCTGTGAGGAGAGGAGAGGAGAGAGAGGAGAGTGGCTGTGAGGAGAGGAGAGGAGAGAGAGACTGGCTGTGATGAGAGGAGAGGAGAGAGTGGCTGAGAGGGAGGAGGAGAGGAGAGGAGAGGAGAGGAGAGGAGAGGAGAGGAGAGTGGCTGTGATGAGAGGAGAGGAGAGAGTGGCTGTGATGAGAGGAGAGGAGAGTGGCTGTGATGAGAGGAGAGGAGAGAGTGGCTGTGATGAGAGGAGAGGAGAGAGTGGCTGTGATGAGAGGAGAGGAGAGAGTGGCTGTGATGAGAGGAGAGGAGAGTGGCTGTGATGAGAGGAGAGGAGAGAGTGGCTGTGATGAGAGGGAGGAGAGTGGCTGTGATGGGAGAGAGGAGAGGAGAGGAGAGGAGGAGAGTGGCTGTGATGAGAGGAGAGGGAGAGAGTGGCTGTGATGAGAGGAGAGGAGAGAGTGGCTGTGATGAGAGGGAGAGAGTGGCTGGCTGTGATGAGAGGAGAGGAGAGGAAAGTGGCTGTGATGAGAGGAGAGGGGAGAGCGGCTGTGAGGAGAGGAGAGGAGAGAGTGTTTGCTGTGATGAGAGGAGAGGAGAGAGTGGCTTGATGGAGAGGGAGAGCTGAGAGGAGAGGAGAGAGTGGCTGTGATGAGGAGGGAGGAGAGAGTGGTTGTGGAGAGGAGAGGAGAGGAGAGGAGAGGGTTGTGGAGAGGAGAGGGAGGAGAGAGAGGTTGAGGAGAGGAGAGGAGAGGAGAGGAGAGAGTGGCTGTGATGAGAGCAGAGGAGAGAGTGGCTGTGATGAGGAGAGAGAGGAGAGAGTGGCTGTGATGGAGGAGAGGACAGGGGGAGGAGAGAGTGGTTGTGGGAGGAGAAGAGGAGAGAGTGGTTGTGATGGGAGGGGAGGAGAGGGAGGAGAGAGTGGTTGAGAGGAGAGGAGAGGGGAGGAGAGAGTGGTTGTGAGAGTGGCTGTGATGAGAGGAGAGGAGAGAGTGGCTGTGATGAGAGAGAGAGGAGAGAGTGGCTGTGATGAGGAGAGAGGAGAGAGTGGCTGTGATGAGAGGGAGGAGAGAGTGGTGTGATGAGGAGAGGAGAGGAGAGGAGAGAGGAGGAGAGGAGAGGAGTGGTTGAGAGGAGAGGAGAGGAGAGGAGTGGGAGAGGGAGAGAGAGGAGAGTGGCTGTGATGAGAGGAGGAGAGAGTGGTTGTGATGAGAGGAGAGGAGAGGAGAGAGAGGAGAGGGTTTGATGAGAGAGGAGAGGAGAGGAGAGGAGAGGAGGAGGAGAGGAGAGTGGCTGTGAGGAGAGGAGAGGAGAGGAGAGAGTGGTTGTGATGGGAGGAGAGGAGAGGAGAGAGTGGTTGAGAGGAAAGGAGAGGAGAGAGTGGCTGTGATGAGAGAAGAGGTAATAATAGGAGAGGAGAGAGTGGCTGTGATGAGAGGAGAGGTAATAATAGAAGAGGAGAGTGGTTGTGATGGTTCACCGGTTTGTTGCTGTACTCAATAATTGTTAACTGTCTACTTCTGGATGAAAGTGTAAATGTTTTAGTGTTTGTTTGAGCTTTTGAGAGAGGGTGTATGTGTTGTGGGTTTGACATGGTTAGGGCCACCGTACATATATAAGAGGCACGGATTTAATGTGTGTGTGGGTGTGTGATTGAGAGAATGCTGGTTGTGCAGTATGTTGTCATCTCTAATGTGAGCACTCATGAATGCTGTTGGATTTTGCTAATACAGACTTCACTGTTAGTGGGGTCAACTTTACACACACACACACACACACACACACACACACACACACCTACTTGCCTATCACTGGTACTATGAGGAGTGGAAGTGTGTGTGTTTGTGTTCGGAGGGCTGGTGTGTTTTGGGTGTGAGGGGACAGTGTGTGTCTGTGTGTGTGTTTTTTGGGCGGGCTCGGGCAGTGTGTGTGTGTGGGTTGAGACTGACAGAATGACTCACAGTGATCTCTCCCACCCATACACTCATCTTCACATTTTCCACTCTGTTTAAAGTGTCACCCTGGGTACACACACACACACACACACACACACACACACTATCCTCACGTACAATTGAGCATGTACATGAGCACACACCCACATAAGCACTCAAGGATAGTCAACACACACACTGCCTTACATGGTTACCAACATCACACGGGTGTGTGTGTGTGTGTGAGACTGAGAGACTGAGAGAGAGACCTGCCTCTCAAGAGAAGACTAGGCTAGGTGCACACTGCACACAAAATGAGGTGGAAACTGAGATGCACTTCCTAACCTCCTGCCAAATGTATGACCATATTAGAGACCGATATTTCCTTCAGATTACACAGACCCACAAAGAATTTGAAAACAAACCCAATTTTGATAAACTCCCATATTTATCGTGGGAAATAAGAGTGCGCACAGTGTGGCATCACAGCAGCAGATGTGTGACCTGTTGCCACAAGAAAAGGTCAACCAGTGAAGAACAAACACCATAGTAAATACAACCCATATTTATGTTTATTTATTTTCCCGTTTTGTATTTTAACTATTTGCACATTGTTACAACACTGTAAATAGACATAATATTACGTATTAAATGTCTCTATGGTGATGTGGTGCTGAAGAAGAGAAGGCTGTCCTGGTGCATGGGTCCCACGGTGAGGGTGATGAAGAAGAGAAGGCTGTCCTGGTGCATGGGTCTCACGGTGAGGGTGATGAAGAAGAGAAGGCTGTCCTGGTGCATGGGTCCCACGGTGATGGGGTGATGAAGAAGAGAAGGCTGTCCTGGTGCATGGGTGACGGTGAGGGTGATGAAGAAGAGAAGGCTGTCCTTGTGCATGGGTCCCACGGTGAGGGTGATGAAAACAAAGGCTGTCCTGGTGCATGGGTCCCACGGTGAGGGTGCTGAAGAAGAGAAGGCTGTCCTGGTGCATGGGTCCCACGGTGAGGGTGATGAAGAGAGAAGGCTGACCTGTGCATGTCCCACGGAAAAGGTGATGAAGAAGAAGAAGGCTGTCCAAACACCACGGTGAGGGTGATGAAAAGAGAAGGCTGTCCCATGGGTCCCACGGTGAGGGTGATGAAGAAGAGAAGGCTGTCCTGGTTATGAGTCCCACGGTGAGGGGGATTTGTATTTTAAGGCTGTTTGCATGGGTCCCACTGTGAGGGGGATGAAGAAGAGAAGGCTGTCCTGGTGCATGGGTCCCACGGTGAGGGGGATGAAGAAGAGAAGGCTGTCCTGGTGCATGGGTCCCACGGTGAGGGGGATGAAGAAGAGAAGGCTGTCCTGGTGCATGGGTCCCACGGTGAGGGTGATGAAGAAGAGAAGGCTGTCCTGGTGCATGGGTCCCACGGTGAGGGTGATGAAGAAGAGAAGGCTGTCCTGGTGCATGGGTCCCACGGTGAGGGTGATGAAGAAGAGAAGGCTGTCCTGGTGCATGGGTCGCACGGTGAGGGTGATGAAGAAGAGAAGGCTGTCCTGGTGCATGGGTCCCACGGTGAGGGTGATGAAGAAGAGAAGGCTGTCCTGGTGCATGGGTCCCACGGTGAGGGGGAGTGGTGCTGTGATGTGTGTAATTTTGCCAGATCCCAATAGTCATGTATCCAGGGCTTGGACAGGAAAAGGAGAGGAGAGCGGGTATGAAGTTAAGTTCAGGGAGAAGGTGAGGGCCTAGTTGATGAAGTTCCCAGCAGCACCAGAGTCCTCTAGAGCTGTAGAGACAACACTTGAGGGACAGCAGCCAGTGAACTGGGAAGCAGAAAGGGTTTGGCGGAAAACGATGATAATTTAATACTCACTCCTACCCTGGGAGACGGAAGGTCACAGAAGGTCTTCTGCTCTTGTGGAACATCTAATACAAACGTCAAATGAAAAACATAAGCAGCAAATCCACCCAGAGCTACACTATGAATACTTTGAAACTCAAACAGTGTAAACATACACTGAAACGCAATACATTTAATTATACCAATAATGGAGCAATTTAAGCACCACAAAGCCATAAGAATTAGCCAGACAAGATGAAGGAATTTGGAAAACATATTTTGATAATCTATACAAAAACATCCCACAAAAGACTTGCAACATTACTAATTAGAAATTAACCAAAAATGTAACATTCTTGAATCAGTCATTAAAGCAACCAAAATCCATTAGATTACCCAATAACCCAACAATGACACTCCTGCTCTTCCCCCCCGCCAGGCTCCCCAGCTTTGTGCACACCTGCCTTCCCCCATCATGTGCATCAGCGATTATTGGACTCACCTGGACTCAATCACCTCTCAATACCTTCCCTATATCTCTCGGGTTCCCTGCTCTGTTCCCTGCTTCTGCATTGATTGTCATATGTCTACCTGTGTGCTGATGCTGTTTCTGTCTTGTTCTGTTGGTCTGTTTGTTTGACTCCCCGTACCTGCTTCTCATCTCCAGCGTCAGTCCTTACAAACAAGAACTAAATCAAAAGCTAAAATAAAATAAAACAAAGAAGGCTTGTGGTCTAGATACTGTAACATCAGAAATGAAATGCTGAAAAACAACCCACCTGAGTTGCAAAATGCTGTGCATACATTTTTTAACATAGTACAAACTGCTTCCTTGATGTCTGGAACCAGGGGCTCATCTCCCCTATCCACAAAAATGGAGACAAATCAGACCCCAGTAATTACAGGGGAATTTGCGAAAACCGCAACTTGGAAGAATCCAAACCTTTCTTCAAGAAAAATAAATATATAAGTAAATGTCAAATTGTTTTTCTCCCTAAACATCGCACTACTGACCATATATACACCTCACACACTAATTAATAACCACTTCCACCAAAAAAAAAGAGCTCAAAGTATGTTCTTAATTTACTCAATTTATATTTGACACACAGGTCTATTCTTCAGAATTCTTCAAAGTGGCCTGGTGGTAAGGTGTACTGACTTAATAAAATGTATGTACACAGAAAACAAGTGTGCAATAAAATCAAAAACCAAATAACATAGTTATTTATAAACTTTGAGGTGTGAGACAAGGCTGCAGTTTGAGTCCAAACCCTTCAACATTTATATCAATGAAATAGCAGACATGTTCGACCATTCTCCAGCCCCAGGACTGCTATATGCTGATGATTTGGTTCTTCTATCACCAACCAAAGAAGGTCTTCAACAGAACCTTAACATTCTAGAGCAACATTGACATAATTGGGTCCTGGCAGTAAATAAAAAATCCAGGGGAAAAAAACAGATGTCAGAAACACAATTATAAATGAACCTTCTCAGTCAGCTGGTGTTGGACCTCACCTACCAAGCTGACACCAGCACTGCTTCAAAATAAACAATTCAAACAAACAAAATCATGAACCAATCATAGGACTCATATTTTCAACATTGGAAAAACGAAACAAAATCCCAAAGCCGACTAAATTGCTATCTGACCCTAAACAGAGAATATGAATTGGCTGATTATCTCTACTCTGTCAGAGATACGAAGCAGAGACAGATCCTTACCAAGTACAGGCTGAGTGACCACCAATTGGCAATAGAAACCGGCAGACATAAAAAGACATGGCTACCCAAAGAGGAGTGTGTATGTGGTCACTGCACAACAGGGCAGGTAGAAACAGAGATGCACTTTGTACTTTACTGTGATAAATATTCATCACCAAGAGATTCATTATTCACAGAAATTACTACATTGATTCAAAACGTTAACTTATTAAACCCAGAGGAAAAACGAAGCTCCTCTTGCAGCCAAATATGTATTAGCCTGGGACAGCCTAATACTCATGGGCTCCTCTTGCAGCCAAATATGTATTAGCCTGGGACAGCCTGAAGGACACTGAATAATAACATCCACAGCTCCTCTTGCAGCCAAATATTTATTAGCCTGGGACAGCCTGAAGGACACTGAATAATAACATCAGTATAGTAAGCAGTGCCTTAACGGCTCCTCTTGCAGCCAAATATGTCTTAGCCCGGGACAGCCTGAAGGACACTGAATAATAACATCAGCATAGTAAGCAGTGCCTTAACGGCTCCTCTTGCAGCCAAATATGTATTAGCCTGGGACAGCCTGAAGGACACTGAACAGCCTGAAGGACACTGAATAATAACATCAGTATAGTAAGCAGTGCCTTAACGGCTCCTCTTGCAGCCAAATATGTATTAGCCTTGGACAGCCTGAAGGACACTGAATAATAACATCAGTATAGTAAGCAGAAACTTACTTATTATTAGTATTATTGTTATTACTATTATTATTACTATTATTATTATTACTATTATTGTTATTACTGTTGTGATTATTATTCCAAATAGTAGTTGTATGGGCAGTAGGGGTGATGGTAATGATAGCAGTTTAATGATGGTGGTGGTGGTAGTGTCACGCCTGCTCCCACTCTCCCTCTCCTGTGCTCGAGGGCACCAGACCGCCTATCATTACACACACCTGTCCCCTTCGTTACGCGCACCTGCGCCTCATTGGACCCACCGAACCCACCGATTTGATTGCCTCCCGCCTTTATCTGTCTGTTTCCTATGTTTGTTCCCTGTGTCTGCATTGATCTCGATACTTTGTCCCCTGTCCAGACGCTGTTCCTGTACTGTTTTGTGTCCGTTATTTATTAAATGTTCTCCCTGTACCTACTTCCTGTATCCAGCATCGATCCTCACAAGTAGTAATGATGGTGGTAATGATGATGGTAGTGGTAATGATGATGGTAGTGGTAATGATGATGGAAGTAGTAATGATGATGGTAATGATGATGGTAGTGGTAATGATGATGGTAATGATGATGGTAGTGGTAATGATGATGGTAGTTGTAATGATGATGGTAGTGGTAATGATGATGGTAGTGGTAATGATGATGGTAGTAGTAATGATGATGATAGTGGTAATGATGATGTTAATGATGATGGTAGTAGTAATGATGATGGTAATGTGAGTAATGATGATGGTAGTTGTAATGATGATGTAATGATGTAGTAGTAATGATGATGGTAGTAGTAATGATGATGGTAGTAGTAATGATGATGGTAGTAGTAATGATGATGGTAGTGGTAATGATGATGGTAGTGGTAATGATGATGGTAGTGGTAATGATGATGGTAGTGGTAATGATGATGGTAATGATGATGGTAGTGGTAATGATGATGGTAGTTGTAATGATGATGGTAGTGGTAATGATGATGGTAGTGGTAATGATGATGGTAGTAGTAATGATGATGATAGTGGTAATGATGATGGTAATGATGATGGTAGTAGTAATGATGATGGTAGTAGTAATGATGATGGTAGTGGTAATGATGATGGTAGTAGTAATGATGATGGTAGTAGTAATGATGATGGTAGTGGTAATGATGATGTTAATGATGATGGTAGTAGTAATGATGATGGTAGTAGTAATGATGATGGTAGTTGTAATGATGATGGTAGTAGTAATGATGATGGTAGTAGTAATGATGATGGTAGTAGTAATGATGATGGTAGTAGTAATGATGATGGTAGTAGTAATGATGATGGTAGTTGTAATGATGATGGTAGTTGTAATGATGATGGTAGTGGTAATGATGATGGTAGTTGTAGTAATGATGATGGTAGTTGTAATGATGATGGTAGTAGTAATGATTATGGTAATTGTAATGATGATGGTAGTTGTAATGATGATGATGGTTGTTGTAATGATGATGGTAGTTGTAATGATGATGGTAGTGGTAATGATGATGGTAGTGGTAATGATGATGGTAGTAGTAATGATGATAGTAATGATGATGGTAGTGGTAATGATGAAGGTAGTAGTAATGATGATGGTAATGATGATGGTAGTTGTAATGATGATGGTAGTTGTAGTACTGATCTAATGGTGAGGATGACAGTTATAAGTTAGTTAGTTTTATTTTCAAACTTTAGCCTTTTATATTTATTATATTGCTACTATTGTCTGTTAACATTTTATTGTTGTTATTTAAAAAATAAAAAATAAGAATTATTTTTCATTATTTCATAACAATGTATATTGTATACATTGTTGCTTAGGCAATATTAAAGCAATGCTTCTCATGAGAGAGAGATAATACAGTATTTCTACAATTTCCCATCGTGTCTGCAGGGCGATATTGATTGGTTTATAGAGAGACAAAGTGATAAATAGGGCCTAGGTTATACGGGACATGAATGGTTAGTCTAGGGATGGGTGTCACTTATAGAATTCAGTCCTTCTGTCTGTCGCTGGTCCTCGGCTAATCACTGATTAACACATTCTAAAAGCCACCATGTGTCTGGATCCACAAGTGTCTGCTGTACTGTAATTTAGTAAAGCCAACTTGACATTTGCTCAGTACATTGTTTTCACTGAAGCAATGTAGGTGTCTGTTGTTAATGATAATGCAAAGGATTCTCTCTCTCTCGGCACATAATCATTTAACACAACTGAAACCATTATTCTAAAAGCCACCATGTGTCTGGGTGCACGAATGTCCCCAGGCTGTCACAGAGCCCGTGGACTTGGGGGTATGACAGTCTGCTGTGTGTTTGTGGAATGTAAGGATGTAATGTGAACAAGGGGATTATTACACATTGACGTCATGTGGACAGACATAAGAGGTGCTTTGTGTGTGTGTGTGTGTGTGTGTGTGTATGTTTGGTGTTTTGTCCCCCACACTACTTGCCTGTTCTGTTGGAGACGTGAGACCTGTAGAGAGTGAGGTCTCTCCCTACTTCACAGTAATGGAACTCTCTCTTTCTCTCTCCATCCCTTAACCTCTTAACTCTCTCTTTCTCTCTCCATCCCCTACCCTCTTAACTCTCTCTTTCGCTCTCCATCCCTTACCCTCTTAACTCTCTCTCTCTCTCTCCATCCCTTACCCTCTTAACTCTCTCTTTCGCTCTCCATCCCTTACCCTCTTAACTCTCTCCATCCCTTACCCTCTTAACTCTCTCTCTCTCTCTCCATCCCTTACCCTCTTAACTCTCTCTTTCTCTCTCCATCCCTTACCCTCTTAACTCTCTCTTTCTCTCTCCATCCCTTACCCTCTTAATCTTTCTCTCTCCATCCCTTACCCTCTTAACCCTCTCTTTCTCTCTCCATCCCTTACCCTCTTAACCCTCTCTTTCTCTCTCCATCCCTTACCCTCTTAACTCTCTCTTTCTCTCTCCATCCCTTACCCTCTTAATAACTCTCTCTTTCTCTCTCCATCCCTTACCCTCTTAACTCTCTCCATCCCTTACTCTCTCTTCTCTCCTGCTGGAAAGGGGGATAAGATTTTTTATTTTTCATAAAATACTTTCAAGGGTTGCCAGGCAACTAATGGTGTCTATCTCTCCTTCTCTCTACCACTTCCTAAACATTATACAACAAACATCCTGTGTGTGTGAGAGAGAGTGAGCGAGACAGTGTGTGTGTGTGAGTTTGTATACAGTACCAGTTATAGAACACCTACTTATTCAATGTTTTTTCTTTCTTCTTACTGTTTTCTACATTGTAGATTAGTAGTGAAGACATCAAAACTATGAAATAACACATGGAATCATGTAGTAACCAAAAAAGTGTTAAACTGAACAACCGTGAAGCTTACAGGGCTAAGATAAGATAGACAGCTGCAAAACATAGAATGCCCACCCCACATCACACCCTGACCTAACCAAACAGAGAAATAAAATGGCTCTCTTAAGGTCAGGGCGTGACAGTACCCCCCCCCCCCACACACACACATCTATCCACAGTGGCGGCTCTGGTGCGGGACGTAGACCCCGCTCCACCTCTGGCTCACCTCACTTTGGTAGCGCCTCTTGTCTGGGGACCCTCGCCGCCTACCCCGGGCCGGGGACCCTCGCCGTGGGCCCTGGGCTGAGGACCCTCGCTGCGGGCCCTGGGCTGGGGACCCTCGCTGCGGGCCCCGGGCTGGGCACCCTCGTGGTGGGCCCCGGGCTGGGCACCCTTGTGGCGGGCCCCGGGCTGGGCACCCTCGTGGCGGGCCCCGGACTGGGCCTCGTGGCGGGCCCCGGACTGGGCATCCTCGTGGCGGGCCCCGGACTGGGCACTGGGCATGGGCCTCGTGGCGGGCCCCGGACTGGGCATCCTCGTGGCGGCCCCGGACTGGGCACTGGGCACTGGGCCTCGTGGCGGGCCCCGGACTGGGCACCCTCGTGGCGGGCCCCGGACTGGACACCTTCGTTGCAGGCCCCGGGCTGGGCACCCTCGCTGGGGGCTCCGGACTGAAGGCCGTCGCTGGGGTCTTCGGACTGGAGGCCGTTCCTGGAGGCTCAGGACTGGAGGCTGTCGCTGGAGGCTTCGGACTGGAGGCCGTCGTTGGAGGCTTCGTGCCATGGATCATCACTGGAGGCTTCGTGCCATGGATCATCACTGGAGGCTTCGTGCCATGGCGGGCATTGGATACACTGGGCCGTGAAGGCGCACTGGCGGTCTCGTGCGCAGAGCTGGCACAACCCGTTCTGGCTGGATGCCCACTTCCACCCGGCAAATGCGGGACGCTGGCACAGAGAACACCAGCCTGTGAATTCTCACTCGAGACACCATGCGCATCACCCCATAACACGGTGCCTGACCAGTCACATGCTCCCCACGGTAAGCACGGGGAGTTGGCTCAGGTCTAAACTCCGACTCCGCCAATATCCCAGTGTGCCCCACCCCAAATAGTTTTTGGGGCTGCCTCTCGTGCCTGCTTCGCTGACTTGCCTCCTCATCTCCGCCCTCCGCCTTAGCTGCCTCCATCTCCTCCCTCGGACGGTGATTCTCCCCGGCCTGCGACCAGGGTCCCTCTCTGTCCAGGATCTCCTCCCATGTCCAGGAGCTCTCTTTACCACGCTGCTTGGTCCTTTGGTGGTGGGTAGTTCTGTCACGGGTGTCGTTGGAAGTAGACCAAAGTGCAGCGTGGTGAGCGTACATTACTTTTTATTTCGGAATGATGCCAACAAAACAAGAAACAAACTGAACAACTGTGAAGCTTACAGGGCTAAGTGCCACAAACAAAGTTAACTACTGAAGGAGGGAAAAAGGGCTACCTGAGTATGATTCCCAATCAGAGACAACGATAGACAGCTGTCCCTGATTGAGAACCATACCCGGCCAAAACATAGAAATAAAGAAACATAGAATGCCCACCCCACATCACACCCTGACCTAACCAAACAGAGAAATAAAATGGTTTTCTAAGGTCAGGGCGTGACAGTGTTTGAGCCAATCAGTTGTGTTGTTACAAGGTAGGTGTGGTATACAGAACATAGCCATATTTGGTAAAAGACCAAGCCCATATTATGGCAAGAACAACTCAAATAAGCAAAGAGAAACAGCAGTCCATAATTTCTTTAAGACATGAAGGTCAGTCTATATGATTCAAGAAGGTTTCTTCAAGTGCAGTCTTCAAAAACCATCAAGCGCAATGATGAAACTGTCTCTCATGAGGACCGCCATAGGAAAGGAAGACCCAGAGTTCTCTGCTGCAGAGGATCAGTTCATTAGAGTTACCAGCCTCAGAAATTGCAGCCCAAATAATTGCTTCACAGAGTTCAAGTAACAGACACATCTCAACATTAACTGTTCAGAGGAGACTGTGTGAATCAGGCCTCCATGGTCAAATTGCTGCAAGGAAACCACTACTAACGGACACCAATAATAAGAAGAGACTTGCTTGGGCCAAGAAATACGAGCAATGGACATTAGACTGGTGGAAATGTGTCCTTCGGTCTGGAATCCAAATTGGAGATTTTGGTTCCAACCTCCGTTTCTTTGTGAGACGCTGTGTGGGTGAACGGATGATCTCTGTATGTGTATTTCCCACCGTGAAGCATGGAGGAGGAGGTGTGGTGGTGTGGGGGTGCTTTGCTGGTGACACTGTCAGTGATTTATTTAGAATTCAAGGTACAATTAACCAGCATGGCTACCACAGCATTCTACCATCCCATCTGGTTTGGGCTTCATTTCTTTTTATTTGAACCTTTATTTAACCAGGAAGGGCTCATTGAGATTTAAAATCTCTTTTTCAAGAGCTTCCTGGCCAAGATAGGCAGCACCAAGTCATTACAAAAATTACAAACAACATGAACAACTACAAGTAATCTAGTAAAAACCATAGAATTCACAAGAGTATAACAAAATCAAAAACAGCAAATTAAAAACATTGACAGGTCAGGGAATCAGTGATTTAAAAATACTAATCGGGACAAGCCCCCAAGGTACACTATTGGCTCTTCTAAGGTATGAACTGCAAGGGTAAAATGATGTACTTATAACTAAAGGTACACAGGACGTACCTTACAGGATAGCACTACATTGACAAGCGTTTCTACCCCTTTAAGAACAAATGGAAACCTTTATTTCTGAGCGTGTAGTAAGCGGTCCTGTCACCCACACGGTTCCGTTACTAGAAAGCAGGCTACCTGCATTGTACTGCAGAGATGCTGTGACATGTCTATTGCTCTCATATTCAGTCAACATTTCAACACTAGAAGGTGTGCTCTTTCGCACAATCACTCAATAAAGGACAATCAATGAGGAAATCAGCATAATATAACTTAATATCTGCACCTGTGCAGAAGTCTGTGTCCGCAGTGGCGCGTTTAAATATACATATTATATTCTGTGTGTTTCCTCAAAAATACTGGCAAAGGAAAGTTTCAATATAAATGATGCTACTCATGTCAGTGGTTTGGAGTTTGTTTTAATATCATCACCTGTTAGGCCGTATGAGGGTTATGCCATTCACATGTTGCTGCCTCTTTGAAGAGCATGACACAGGCAAGTGCACCGCACGCACCCTCACACACTCACACACTCACACACGCACACACACATAGACACAGACATTCTGGTGTCCTTGACCCTGAAAGAGCGTTTGTTTGCAGCAGGAACACTTGTTGCCGTGGGGAACAGGCGTGTGCTGGGGGAGAGGTCACACTGCACACACAGATTCACAGACTCTTAATATATACAGTACCAGTCAAAGATTTGGACACACATACTCATTTCAGGATTTTTCTTTATTTTCTACTATTTTCTACATTGAAGAATAATAGTGAAGACATCACAACTATGAAATAACACATATGGAATCATGTAGTAACCAAAAAACTGTTAAACAAATCAAAATATATTTAATATTTGAGATTCTTCAAAGTAGCCACCCTTTGCCTTGATGACAGCTTTGCACATTCTTGGCATTCTCTCAACCACCTTCATGAGGTAGTCACCTGGAATGCATTTCAGGTGTGCCTTGTTAAAAGTTAATTTGTGGAATTTCTTTCTTAATGCATTTGAGCCAATCAGTTGTGTTGTGACAAAGTAGGGGTGGTATACAGAAGACAGCCTGATTGGTAAAATACCTAAGTCCATATTATGGCAAGAACAGGTCAAATAAACAAAGAGAAACTACAGTCCATCATTACTTTAAGACATGAAGGTCTGTTAATCAGGAAAATATCAAGAATTTTGAAAGTTTCTTCAAGTGCAGTCACAAAAACCATCAAGCGCTATGATGAAACTGTCTCTCATGAGGACCACCACAGGAAAGGAAGACCCAGAGTTATCTCTGCTGCAGAGGATAAGTTCATTAGAGTTACCAGCTTCAGAAATTGCAGCCCAAATAAATGCTTCACAGAGTTCAAGTAACAGACAGATCTCAACATCAACTGTTCAGAGGAGACTGCATGAATCAGGCCTTCATGGCCAAATTGCTGCAAAGACCACGACTAAAGGACACCAATAATAAGAAGAGACTTGCTTGGGCCAAAAAACACAGGCAATGGACATTAGACAAGTGGAAATCTGTCCTTTGGTCTGATGAGTTCAAATTGGAGATTTTTGGTTCCAACTACTGTGTCTTTGTGAGATGCAGAGTAGGTGAATTGAAGATCTCCACATGTGTGGTTCCCACCATGAAGCATGGGGGAGGAGGTGTGATGGTGTGGGGGTGCTTTGCTGGTGACACTGTCAGTAATCTATTTAGAATTCAAGGCACACTTAACCAGCATGGCTACCACAGCATTCTGCAGCGATACGCCATCCCATCTGGTTTGCTCTTAGTGGGACTATCATTTGTTTTTCAATAGCACAATGACCTAACACACCTCCAGGCCTTCAAGACTGTTGGAAAAGCATTCCAGGTGAAGTTGGTTGAGAGAATGCCAAGAGTGTGCAAAGCTACTTTGAAGAATCTAAAATCTAAAATATATTTTTGATTTGTTTAACACTTTTTTGGTTACTACATGATTCCATGTGTTATTTCATAGTTTTGATGTCATCACTATTAGTCTACAATGTAGAAAAATAAAATAAAAACCCTTTTGATTGGTACTACAAACACACACACACACACACACACACTGCTCACTGCACACACACACATACAGTACACAAGGAGAGAGGTAGAGAAAAAGACAAAGCGATCATTTGTATTCAGCCCAGTTACTACTGACTTGATTGGATGTTAAATAGCACTGGCCTGGTATGTAAATCTAATGCTATTGAACCTTGACAATTTCCTGTTCTGCAAAGTCATACAAGTATGGAGTGGTGGCACACACACACACACACACACGCTCGCGCTCCGTCTGCTTTAGGAGCTTTGGCTGTTAATTACAGTTCTTGTTCAGACGGCGTTGTAGATAAAAGAGATTAGTCTCTACTGGTGGTGGTGGGGAGGGAGGGGTCCAACGGAGTCACTCTGTCTCTAGTGGGGAGGGAGGGGTCCAACGGAGTCACTCTGTCTCTAGTGGGGAGTGAGGGGTCCAACGGAGTCACTCTGTCTCTAGTGGGGAGGGAGGGAGGGGTCCAACGGAGTCACTCTGTCTCTAGTGGGGAGGGAGGGAGGGGTCCAACGGAGTCACTCTGTCTCTAGTGGGGAGGGAGGGAGGGGTCCAACGGAGTCACTCTGTCTCTAGTGGGGAGGGAGGGAGGGGTCCAACGGAGTCACTCTGTCTCTAGTGGGGAGGGAGGGGTCCAACGGAGTCACTCTGTCTCTAGTGGGGAGGGAGGGGTCCAACGGAGTCACTCTGTCTCTAGTGGGGAGGGAGGGGTCCAACGGAGTCACTCTGTCTCTAGTGGGGAGGGAGGGGTCCAACGGAGTCACTCTGTCTCTAGTGGGGAGGGAGGGAGGGGTCCAACGGAGTCACTCTGTCTCTAGTGGGGAGGGAGGGAGGGGTCCAACGGAGTCACTCTGTCTCTAGTGGGGAGGGAGGGAGGGGGTCCAACGGAGTCACTCTGTCTCTAGTGGGGAGGGAGGGAGGGGTCCAACGGAGTCACTCTGTCTCTAGTGGGGAGGGAGGGAAGGGTCCAACGGAGTCACTCTGTCTCTAGTGGGGAGGGAGGGGTCCAACGGAGTCACTCTGTCTCTAGTGGGGAGGGAGGGAGGGGTCCAACGGAGTCACTCTGTCTCTAGTGGGGAGGGAGGGGTCAACAGAGTCACTCTGTCTCTAGTGGGGAGGGAGGGGTCCAACAGAGTCACTCTGTCTCTAGTGGGGAGGGAGGGGTCCAACAGAGTCACTCTGTCTCTAGTGGGGAGGGAGGGGTCCAACGGAGTCACTCTGTCTCTAGTGGGGAGGGAGGGAGGGGTCCAACGGAGTCACTCTGTCTCTAGTGGGGAGGAGGGAGGGGTCAACAGAGTCACTCTGTCTCTAGTGGGGAGGGAGGGGTCCAACAGAGTCACTCTGTCTCTAGTGGGGAGGGAGGGAGGGGTCCAACGGAGTCACTCTGTCTCTAGTGGGGAGGGAGGGAGGGGTCCAACGGAGTCACTCTGTCTCTAGTGGGGAGGGAGGGAGGGGTCCAACGGAGTCACTCTGTCTCTAGTCACTCTCTGTCTCTAGTGGGGAGGGAGGGAGGGGTCCAACGGAGTCACTCTGTCTCTAGTGGGGAGGGAGGGGTCAACAGAGTCACTCTGTCTCTAGTGGGGGAGGGAGGGGTCCAACAGAGTCACTCTGTCTCTAGTGGGGAGGGAGGGGTCCAACGGAGTCACTCTGTCTCTAGTGGGGAGGGAGGGAGGGGTCCAACGGAGTCACTCTGTCTCTAGTGGGGGAGGGAGGGAAGGGTCCAACGGAGTCACTCTGTCTCTAGTGGGGAGAGGGAGGGAGGGGTCCAACAGAGTCACTCTGTCTCTAGTGGGGGGGGAGGGGTCCAACGGAGTCACTCTGTCTCTAGTGGGGAGGGAGGGGTCCAACGGAGTCACTCTGTCTCTAGTGGGGAGTCACTCTGGGAGGGAGGGGGTCCAACGGAGTCACTCTGTCTCTAGTGGGGAGGGAGGGAGGGGTCCAACGGAGTCACTCTGTCTCTAGTGGGGAGGGAGGGAGGGGTCCAACGGAGTCACTCTGTCTCTAGTGGGGAGGGAGGGGTCAACAGAGTCACTCTGTCTCTAGTGGGGAGGGAGGGGTCCAACAGAGTCACTCTGTCTCTAGTGGGGAGGGAGGGGTCCAAAGGAGTCACTCTGTCTCTAGTGGGGAGGAGGGAGGGGTCCAACGGAGTCACTCTGTCTCTAGTGGGGAGGGAGGGAGGGGTCCAACGGAGTCACTCTGTCTCTAGTGGGGAGGGAGGGAGGGGTCCAACGGAGTCACTCTGTCTCTAGTGGGGAGGGAGGGGTCCAACGGAGTCACTCTGTCTCTAGTGGGGAGGGAGGGGGGGTCTCCAACGGAGTCACTCTGTCTCTAGTGGGGGGGAGGGAGGGGTCCAACAGAGTCACTCTGTCTCTAGTGGGGAGGGAGGGGTCCAACAGAGTCACTCTGTCTCTGTCTCTCTGTCTCTAGTGGGGGGGAGGGAGGGGTCCAACAGAGTCACTCTGTCTCTAGTGGGGAGGGAGGGGTCCAACGGAGTCACTCTGTCTCTAGTGGGGAGGGAGGGAGGGGTCCAACGGAGTCACTCTGTCTCTAGTGGGGAGGGAGGGAGGGGTCCAACGGAGTCACTCTGTCTCTAGTGGGGAGGGAGGGAGGGGTCCAACGGAGTCACTCTGTCTCTAGTGGGGAGGGAGGGAGGGGTCCAACGGAGTCACTCTGTCTCTAGTGGGGAGGGAGGGAGGGGTCCAACGGAGTCACTCTGTCTCTAGTGGGGAGGGAGGGAGGGGTCCAACGGAGTCACTCTGTCTCTAGTGGGGAGGGAGGGAGGGGTCCAACGGAGTCACTCTGTCTCTAGTGGGGAGGGAGGGAGGGGTCCAACGGAGTCACTCTGTCTCTAGTGGGGAGGGAGGGAGGGGTCCAACAGAGTCACTCTGTCTCTAGTGGGGAGGGAGGGAGGGGTCCAACGGAGTCACTCTGTCTCTAGTGGGGAGGGAGGGAGGGGTCCAACGGAGTCACTCTGTCTCTAGTGGGGGGAGGGAGGGGTCCAACGGAGTCACTCTGTCTCTAGTGGGGGGGGGAGGGGTCTCAACGGAGGTCTCTAGTGGGGAGGGAGGGGTCCAACGGAGTCACTCTGTCTCTAGTGGGGGGAGGGAGGGGTCCAACGGAGTCACTCTGTCTCTAGTGGGGAGCGAGGGGTCCAACGGAGTCACTCTGTCTCTAGTGGGGAGGCGAGGGGTCCAACGGAGTCACTCTGTCTCTAGTGGGGAGGGAGGGAGGGGGTCCAACGGAGTCACTCTGTCTCTAGTGGGGAGGGAGGGAGGGGTCCAACGGAGTCACTCTGTCTCTAGTGGGGAGGGAGGGAGGGGTCCAACGGAGTCACTCTGTCTCTAGTGGGGAGGGAGGGGTCCAACAGAGTCTCTGTCTCTAGTGGGGAGGGAGGGGTCCAATAGAGTCACTCTGTCTCTATAGTGTGGAGGGAGGGAGGGGTCCAATAGAGTCACTCTGTCTCTAGTGGGGAGGAGGGAGGGGTCCAACAGAGTCACTCTGTCTCTAGTGGGGAGGGAGGGGTCCAACGGAGTCACTCTGTCTCTAGTGGGGAGGGAGGGTGAGGGGTCCAACGGAGTCACTCTGTCTCTAGTGGGGAGGGAGGGGTCCAACAGAGTCACTCTGTCTCTGTCTCTAGTGGGGAGGGAGGGGTCCAACGAGTCACTCTGTCTCACTCTGTCTCTGTCTCTAGTGGGGGGGGGAGGGGTCCAACGGAGTCACTCTGTCTCTAGTGGGGAGGGAGGGGTCCAACGGAGTCACTCTGTCTCTAGTGGGGAGGGAGGGAGGGGTCCAACGGAGTCACTCTGTCTCTAGTAGTGGGGAGGGAGGGGTCCAACGGAGTCACTCTGTCTCTAGTTGGAGGGAGGGAGGGGTCCAACAGAGTCACTCTGTCTCTAGTGGGGAGGGAGGGGTCCAATGGAGTCACTCTGTCTCTAGTGGGGAGGGAGGGGTCCAACGGAGTCACTCTGTCTCTAGTGGGGAGGGGGAGGGGTCCAACGGAGTCACTCTGTCTCTAGTGGGGAGGGAGGGAGGGGTCCAACGGAGTCACTCTGTCTCTAGTGGGGAGGGAGGGAGGGGTCCAACGGAGTCACTCTGTCTCTAGTGGGGAGGGAGGGGTCCAACGGAGTCACTCTGTCTCTAGTGGGGAGGGAGGGAGGGGTCCAACAGAGTCACTCTGTCTCTAGTGGGGAGGGAGGGGTCCAACAGAGTCACTCTGTCTCTAGTGGGGGGAGGGAGGGGTCCAACAGAGTCACTCTGTCTCTAGTGGGGAGGGAGGGAGGGGTCCAATAGAGTCACTCTGTCTCTATAGTGTGGAGGGAGGGAGGGAGGGGTCCAATAGAGTCACTCTGTCTCTATAGTGTCCTAGTGGGGGAGGAGGGACGGAGTCACTCTGGGAGGGAGGGAGGGGTCCAATAGAGTCACTCTGTCTCTATAGTGTGGAGGGAGGTAGGGGTCCAACAGAGTCACTCTGTCTCTAGTGGGGAGGGAGGGGTCACTCAGAGTCACTCAGAGTCACTGTCTCTGCCTCTCATTCAGTCTTCAGCTCTCTGTTTATCTCAACTCAAGCGAGAGAACTATCTCTACCTCCACAGGGGACCTTATATCTGTGTGTGTGTGTGTGTGTGTGTGTGTGTGTGTGTGTGTGTGTGTGTGTGTGTGTGTGTGTGTGTGTGTGTGTGTGTGTGTGTGTGTGTGTGTGTGTGTGTGTGTGTGTGTGTGTGTGTGTGTGTGTGTCTGTGTGTTTTCTCTCAGAACAGGTGTATTTTCCTCAGAACATCAGTCAGAAAGAGGACAGAAAATGACTGCTGAACCATGATTACCCTCCTTTCTCTCTCTGTCTCTCTCTTTCTCTCTCTGTCTCTCTCTTTCTCTCTCTCTCGCTCTCACATCTCTCATTCTCCCTATCTCTCCTCCCTTCTCTCTTTCTCTCTCATTCTACCTCTCTCCTCTCTCCGTCTGTCCTCTCTCTTTGACCGTGGTGATATTTGTGATCAGGTAGAGAGCAGATAGTTTTCTGGTGGTTGGCCTGGGGACTTCACTCACAAGGGAAAGGAGTTGAATCAGATTGCATGATGATAATGGTATTCTTATCAGAGTTATTTTTAGTGAAAAACTATTGGACTTGTGATGATTTGGACGTATACACAATCTAATATGAGCCATGACCCTTCCAGCCGTCTCTATTTAGAATGCCCAGTCACTCAACTCTCTCCCCAACACAGCTAATATGTTATAATATACTGAAAGATTCACCTGAGCTTTGTTGACTGGTCTTCCCTGGCTGTCTGGCCCTGCAGGGACCTCTGTCACCATCTGATCCTGCTGAGACGTGAGGAGCATAGTGTTGTGTACTGACTGCACCAGGACAGTGAAGCCTTAAGAGCTGTTTATACAGTGGGGCAAAAACAGTCAGCCACCAATTGTGCAAGTTCTCCCACTTAAAAAGATGAGAGAGGCCTGTCATTTTCATCATAGG
>NC_056441.1:80754040-80784040 GCF_018296145.1 Oncorhynchus tshawytscha
CTCCTTCCCTCTGTCACTCTCTCCTTCCCTCAGTCACTCTCTCCTTCCCTCAGTCACTCTCTCCTTCCCTCTGTCTCTCTCTCCTTCCCTCTGTCTCTCTCTCCTTCCCTCTGTCTCTCTCTCCTTCCCTCTGTCTCTCTCTCCTTCCCTCTGTCTCTCTCTCCTTCCCTCTGTCTCTCTCTCCTTCCCTCTGTCACTCTCTCCTTCCCTCTGTCACTCTCTCCTTCCCCCTGTCTCTCTCTCCTTCCCTCTGTCACTCTCTCCTTCCCTCTGTCTCTCTCTCCTTCCCTCTGTCTCTCTCTCTTTCCCTCTCTCTCTCCTTCCCTCTGTCTCTCTCTCTTTCCCTCTGTCTCTCTCTCCTTCCCTCTGTCTCTCTCTCCTTCCCTCTGTCTCTCTCTCCTTCCCTCTGTCTCTCTCTCCTTCCCTCTGTCACTCTCTCCTTCCCTCTGTCACTCTCTCCTTCCCCCTGTCTCTCTCTCCTTCCCTCTGTCACTCTCTCCTTCCCTCTGTCTCTCTCTCCTTCCCTCTGTCTCTCTCTCTTTCCCTCTCTCTCTCCTTCCCTCTGTCTCTCTCTCTTTCCCTCTGTCTCTCTCCTTCCCCCTGTCTCTCTCTCTCCCCCTGTCTCTCTCTCCTTCCCCCTGTCTCTCTCTCCTTCCCTCTGTCTCTCTCTCCTTCCCTCTCTCTCTCTCCTTCCTTCTCTCTCTCTCTCCTTCCCCTCTCTCTCTCCTTCCCTCTCTCTCTCTCCTTCCCTCTGTCTCTCTCTCCTTCCCTCTGTCTCTCTCTCCTTCCCTCTGTCTCTCTCTCTTCCCTCCTCTCTCTTCCCTCTGTCTCTCTCTCTTTCCCTCTGTCTCTCTCCTTCCCCCTTCTCCTCTCTCTCCCCCTGTCTCTCTCTCCTTCCCCCTGTCTCTCTCTCCTTCCCTCTGTCTCTCTCTCCTTCCCCTCTCTCTCTCCTTCCTTCTCTCTCTCTCTCCTTCCCTCTCTCTCTCTCCTTCCCTCTCTCTCTCTCCTTCCCTCTGTCTCTCTCTCCTTCCCTCTGTCTCTCTCTCCTTCCCTCTGTCTCTCCTTCCCTCTGTCTCTCTCTCCTTCCCTCTGTCTCTCTCCTTCCCTCTGTCTCTCTCTCCTTCCCTCTGTCTCTCTCTCCTTCCCTCTGTCTCTCTCTCCTTCCCTCTGTCTCTGAGTGATCTATCCATAGATGGATATGTTTTTGTCACTGAACAGAGGGATATGCCTAGTCCCTGGTGTTTGGGCAGTGGGCAGAGCGTGTGTGTGATGGCTACAATTACCTTGCTGCAGGTTTCCTTGTGTTTTAGATAAACCCGTGGACATGACACACACACACACACACACACACATTAACACGCAGACACACAGTCATCACACGTTCAGTGTTCTGACATTTAATCCTTTATGCTCTCAGTAATATGATTTTCCACGCCATTGTAATTGGTCTTTCTACACATGCACACACAGTGGTGTAGTGGAGGGTATACGCAGGAAAACGCCAAATACCCACTTATTTGTCAGTGGGCATTGTGTATACTCACTTCTTAATCCCCACTGATACATATCAAAGTAGTGTAGTGGAGGTATACGCTGTATCAATTAATAAGGCTGATTGAACAGATAGGAATATGATTTCTTCACATTTTCGGCGCTGCAGTGACCACGCGGCAGCAGGGACGACGCGGCAGCAGGGACCACGCGGCAGCAGGGACCACGCGGCAGCAGGGACCACGCGGAAGCAGGGACCACGCGGCAGCAGGGACCACACGGACCACACGGTAGCAGGGACCACGCGGCAGCAGGGACCACACGGACCACACGGTAGCAGGGACCACGCGGCAGCAGGGACCACACGGACCACACGGTAGCAGGGACCACGCGGCAGCAGGGACCACACGGACCACACGGTAGCAGGGACCACACGGACCACACGGACCACACGGCAGCAGGGACCACACGGACCACACGGCAGCAGGGACCACACGGCAGCAGGGACCACACGGCAGCAGGGACCACACGGCAGCAGGGACCACACGGCAGCAGGGACCACACGGCAGCAGGGACCACACGGCAGTAGGGACCACACGGCAGCAGGGACGTCACCAACGTCTCATAACCTTCGGGGCTCAGTCCTGAAGACCAGGGGCTGAGGGGTTTGTGGGTCTGAGAAATAAAGGGCCTTTTTCCTAAATAATTTCCTGCAATTCTATTTCATTTTACATGGAGACATTACAAAAATATTTTTTGTATTTTATATCACATAAATGATCCAAATAACAAGCTATTCTGGAATGTACATACTGAGATCAATACAACGATTGACCCATGTCTTAAATGCAGCCAATGGCAAAGGCCAACAAGGAGTGGATACACAGATTTTAGGCCTACAATATGAGGAGGAAATTATAGCCCATCTTTCCAGTGCCAGTTACCTTTTTCCCGCAAAAAAATGTGTATTTTGAAATATTGCCAAATACATTCTACTGTAGCTGCTGCCTGCTGTTCATTGACAGCCACAACTCAACAATCAGCTGGTTTATATTTGCCACGCAGGCTCATCAATTGAGTGATTTCTATATGTAGACTAGGCCTATGTGCTCATAATATGACAAAACACTACTGTATCTACAGCAATCTATTGATCCTCTTAAATTGGGCTGGTTTAGTATTTTCAATGATTTTATGTATTTATAGAGACAGGAGTAGCCTAATTATATAATTTGTACGTATTTGAATTTATCTGCAGCTCTTCCAGCACCATGATTTCTTCCATGGGCTGTGCTCTTCCCCAAGGTCACATACATGTACCGATGATTATTCATTCAATAGATGGTGGTCAGTGTGAGGTTATTGTTTAGGTAGGCCTACTCTTACAATAACATGTCATATAATAATCTATCATCAAGTAGCCTACAATGACGACAATACATTCAATAAGTCAGTGAAGTCAATAGCTGTCTCAGCTATATTGTTATTGAAATGATGACTTATGACCTGTTTAAACAATAAAGACATATGTCAAATGACTTGACAAAAGTGTACAAATGTGTACTCGCATCGGTTGGCTAAGTGACTGAAATGCATCAGAAAAGTAATGGGAAGTCCAGGTAAACGACCGAGCGGCCCTGTACACTCACTACGCAAATTACGCACGGGCCCCGCCTCCCCCTCGTGTCAAAGCTGGTGTCAATGTTTACAACTCGGATGAGAGGATGAAGCGGAACTATCCTTCTGGTCACGCAAAGAGAAGAAGAAAAAAACACCATTAGAGTGAATTGTGGGAACAGCGATCAGGTAGACTTGTGTTCTCTCCTCTCCAGGTTTGATGTCAGCAAATAACAGTAACGTTGAGGTGATGTGCTGTAGCTGTGCAGTGCATCTCTCTCTCTAGTCTGTCTGTCTGTCTTCCTAACCTAGCTGGGCAGTGCATCTCTCTCTCTAGTCTGTCTGTCTGTCTGTCTGTCTTCCTAACCTAGCTGGGCAGTGCATCTCTCTCTCTAGTCTGTCTGTCTTGCTAACCTAGCTGGGCAGTGCATCTCTCGCTCTAGTCTGTCTGTCTTCCTAACCTAGCTGGGCAGTGCATCTTTCTCTCTAGTCTGTCTGCCTTCCTAACCTAGCAGTCAATCTCTCTCTAGTCTGTCTGTCTTCCTAACCTAGCTGGGCAGTGCATCTCAATTCAATTTTCAATTCAAGGGCTTTATTGGCATGGGAAACATGTGTTAACATTGCCAGAGCAAGTGAGGTAGATAATATATAAAGTGAAATAAACAATAAAAATTAACAGTAGACATTACACATACAGAAGTTTCAAAACAATAAAGACATTACAAATGTCATATTATATATAACTATACACAGTGTTTTAACAATGTACAAATGGTAAAGGACACAAGATAAAATAAATAAGCATAAATATGGGTTGTATTTACAATGGTGTGTGTTCTTCACTGGTTGCCCTTTTCTCGTGGCAACAGGTCACAAATCTTGCTGCTGTGATGGCACACTGTGGAATTTCACCCAGTAGATATGGGAGTTTATCAAAATTGGATTTGTTTTCGAATTCTTTGTGGATCTGTGTAATCTGAGGGAAATATGTCTCTCTAATAATGTCATACATTGGGCAGGAGGTTAGGAAGTGCAGCTCAGTTTCCACCTCATTTTGTGGGCAGTGAGCACATAGCCTGTCTTCTCTTGAGAGCCATGTCTGCCTACGGTGGCCTTTCTCAATAGCAATGCTATACTCACTGAGTCTGTACATAGTCAAAGCTTTCCTTAAGTTTGGGTCAGTCACAGTGGTCAGGTATTCTGCCACTGTGTACTCTCTGTGTAGGGCCAAATAGCATTCTAGTCTGTCTGTCTTCCTAACCTAGCTGGGCAGTGCATCTCTCTCTAGTCTGTCTGTCTTCCTAACCTAGCTGGGCAGTGCATCTCTCTCTAGTCTGTCTGTCTTCCTAACCTAGCTGGGCAGTGCATCTCTCTCTCTAGTCTGTCTGTCTTCCTAACCTAGCTGGGCAGTGCATCTCTCTCTAGTCTGTCTGTCTTCCTAAACTAGCTGGGCAGTGCATCTCTCTCTCTAGTCTGTCTTCCTAACCTAGCTGGGCAGTGCATCTCTCTCTCTAGTCTGTCTGTCTGTCTTCCTAACCTAGCTGGGCAGTGCATCTCTCTCTAGTCTGTCTGTCTTCCTAACCTAGCTGTCCATCTCTCTCTCTAGTCTGTCTGTCTTCTTAACCTAGCTGTCCATGTCTCTCTAGTCTGTCTGTCTTCCTAACCTAGCTGGGCAGTGCATCTCTCTCTAGTCTGCCTGTCTTCCTAACCTAGCTGTCCATCTCTCTCTAGTCTGTCTGTCTTGCTAACCTAGCTGTCCTTCTCTTTCTAGTCTGTCTGTCTTCCTAACCTAGCTGTGCAGTGCATCTCTCTCTAGTCTGTCTGTCTTCCTAACCTAGCTGTGCAGTGCATCTCTCTCTAGTCTGTCTGTCTTCCTAACCTAGCTGTGCAGTGCATCTCTCTCTAGTCTGTCTGTCTTCCAAACCTAGCTGTGCAGTGCATGTCTCTCTAGTCTGTCTGTCTTCCTAACCTAGCTATGCAGTGCATCTCTCTCTCTAGTCTGTCTGTCTTCCTAACCTAGCTGTGCAGTGCATCTCTCTTTCTAGTCTGTCTGTCTTCCTAACCTAGCTGTGCAGTGCATCTCTCTTTCTAGTCTGTCTGTCTTCCTAACCTAGCTGGGCAGTGCATCTCTCTCTAGTCTGTCTGTCTTGCTAACCTAGCTGGGCAGTGCATCTCTCTCTAGTCTGTCTGTCTTCCTAACCTAGCTGTGCAGTGCATGTCTCTCTAGTCTGTCTGTCTTCCTAACCTAGCTGGGCAGTGCATGTCTCTCTAGTCTGTCTGTCTTCCTAACCTAGCTGTCCATCTCTCTCTAGTCTGTCTGTCTTGCTAACCTAGCTGTGCAGTGCATGTCTCTCTAGTCTGTCTGTCTTCCTAACCTAGCTGGGCAGTGCATGTCTCTCTAGTCTGTCTGTCTTCCTAACCTAGCTGTCCTTCTCTTTCTAGTCTGTCTGTCTTGCTAACCTAGCTGTCCTTCTCTTTCTAGTCTGTCTGTCTTCCTAACCTAGCTGTCCATCTCTCTCTAGTCTGTCTGTCTTGCTAACCTAGCTGTCCATCTCTCTCTAGTCTGTCTGTCTTGCTAACCTAGCTGTCCTTCTCTTTCTAGTCTGTCTGTCTTCCTAACCTAGCTGTCCATCTCTCTCTAGTCTGTCTGTCTTCCTAACCTAGCTGTGCAGTGCATCTCTCTCTCTAGTCTGTCTGTCTTGCTAACCTAGCTGTGCAGTGCATCTCTCTCTCTAGTCTGTCTGTCTTCCTAACCTAGCTGTGCAGTGCATCTCTCTCTCTAGTCTGTCTGTCTTCCTAACCTAGCTGTGCAGTGCATCTCTCTCTCTAGTCTGTCTGTCTTCCAAACCTAGCTGTGCAGTGCATGTCTCTCTAGTCTGTCTGTCTTGCTAACCTAGCTGTGCAGTGCATCTCTCTCTCTAGTCTGTCTGTCTTCCAAACCTAGCTGTGCAGTGCATGTCTCTCTAGTCTGTCTGTCTTCCTAACCTAGCTGTGCAGTGCATCTCTCTCTAGTCTGTCTGTCTGTCTTCCTAACCTAGCTGTGCAGTGCATCTCTCTCTAGTCTGTCTGTCTTCCAAACCTAGCTGTGCAGTGCATCTCTCTCTAGTCTGTCTGTCTTCCTAACCTAGCTGTGCAGTGCATCTCTCTCTAGTCTGTCTGTCTTCCTAACCTAGCTGGGCAGTGCATCTCTCTTTCTAGTCTGTCTGTCTTCCTAACCTAGCTGTGCAGTGCATCTCTCTCTCTAGTCTGTCTGTCTTCCTAACCTAGCTGGGCAGTGCATCTCTCTCTAGTCTGTCTGTCTTCCTAACCTAGCTGGGCAGTGCATCTCTCTCTAGTCTGTCTGTCTTCCTAACCTAGCTGGGCAGTGCATCTCTCTCTAGTCTGTCTGTCTTCCTAACCTAGCTGGGCAGTGCATCTCTCTCTAGTCTGTCTGTCTTCCTAACCTAGCTGGGCAGTGCATCTCTCTCTAGTCTGTCTGTCTTCCTAACCTAGCTGTCCATCTCTCTCTAGTCTGTCTGTCTTCCTAACCTAGCTGGGCAGTGCATTTCTCTCTCTAGTCTGTCTGTCTTCCTAACCTAGCTGGGCAGTGCATCTCTCTCTCTAGTCTGTCTGTCTTCCTAACCTAGCTGGGCAGTGCATCTCTCTCTCTAGTCTGTCTGTCTTCCTATCCTAGCTGTGCAGTGCATCTCTCTCTCTAGTCTGTCTGTCTTCCTAACCTAGCTGGGCAGTGCATCTCTCTCTCTAGTCTGTCTGTCTTCCTAACCTAGCTGTGCAGTGCATCTCTCTCTAGTCTGTCTGTCTTCCTAACCTAGCTGGGCAGTGCATCTCTCTCTCTAGTCTGTCTGTCTTCCTAACCTAGCTGGGCAGTGCATCTCTCTCTCTAGTCTGTCTGTCTTCCTAACCTAGCTGGGCAGTGCATCTCTCTCTCTAGTCTGTCTGTCTTCCTAACCTAGCTGGGCAGTGCATCTCTCTCTAGTCTGTCTGTCTTCCTAACCTAGCTGGGCAGTGCATCTCTCTCTAGTCTGTCTGTCTTCCTAACCTAGCTGGGCAGTGCATCTCTCTCTCTAGTCTGTCTGTCTGTCTTCCTAACCTAGCTGGGCAGTGCATCTCTCTCTAGTCTGTCTGTCTTCCTAACCTAGCTGGGCAGTGCATCTCTCTCTCTAGTCTGTCTGTCTTCCTAACCTAGCTGTCCATCTCTCTCTAGTCTGTCTGTCTTCCTAACCTAGCTGTCCATCTCTCTGTCTTCTCTTGAGAGCCATGTCTGCCTACGGCGGCCTTTCTCAATAGCAAGGCTATGCTCACTGAGTCTGTATATAGTCAAAGCTTTCCTTAATTTTGGGTCAGTCACAGTGGTCAGGTATTCTGCCGCTGTGTACTCTCTGTGTAGGGCCAAATAGCATTCTAGTTTGCTCTGTTTTTGTTAATTACTTGACACATTGGAAAGAATTATCTTTTTGTTTTCTCATGATTTGGTTGGGTCTAATTGTGCTGCTGTCCTGGGGCTCTGTTCACAAACACAAACACACCCTACAGAGCCCCAGGACCAGCTTGCTTAGGGGACTCTTCTCCAGGTTCATCTCTCTGTAGGTGATGGCTTTGTTATGGAAGGTCTGGGAATCGCTTCCTTTTAAGTGGTTATAGAATTTAACTGCTCTTTTCTGGATCTCTCTCTCTAGTCTGTCTGTCTTCCTAACCTAGCTGGGCAGTGCATCTCTCTCTCTAGTCTGTCTGTCTTCCTAACCTAGCTGGGCAGTGCATCTCTCTCTCTAGTCTGTCTGTCTTCCTAACCTAGCTGGGCAGTGCATCTCTCTCTCTAGTCTGTCTGTCTTGCTAACCTAGCTGTGCAGTGCATCTCTCTCTAGTCTGTCTGTCTTGCTAACCTAGCTGTGCAGTGCATCTCTCTCTCTAGTCTGTCTGTCTTCCTAACCTAGCTGTGCAGTGCATCTCTCTCTCTAGTCTGTCTGTCTTCCTAACCTAGCTGTGCAGTGCATGTCTCTCTAGTCTGTCTGTCTTGCTAACCTAGCTGTCCTTCTCTTTCTAGTCTGTCTGTCTTCCTAACCTAGCTGTGCAGTGCATCTCTCTCTCTAGTCTGTCTGTCTTCCTAACCTAGCTGTGCAGTGCATCTCTCTCTCTAGTCTGTCTGTCTTGCTAACCTAGCTGTCCTTCTCTTTCTAGTCTGTCTGTCTTCCTAACCTAGCTGTGCAGTGCATCTCTCTCTCTAGTCTGTCTGTCTTGCTAACCTAGCTGTGCAGTGCATGTCTCTCTAGTCTGTCTGTCTTCCTAACCTAGCTGTGCAGTGCATGTCTCTCTAGTCTGTCTGTCTTCCTAACCTAGCTGTCCATCTCTCTCTAGTCTGTCTGTCTTGCTAACCTAGCTGTCCTTCTCTTTCTAGTCTGTCTGTCTTCCTAACCTAGCTGTGCAGTGCATCTCTCTCTCTAGTCTGTCTGTCTTCCTAACCTAGCTGTGCAGTGCATCTCTCTCTCTAGTCTGTCTGTCTTCCAAACCTAGCTGTGCAGTGCATGTCTCTCTAGTCTGTCTGTCTTCCTAACCTAGCTATGCAGTGCATCTCTCTCTCTAGTCTGTCTGTCTTCCTAACCTAGCTGTGCAGTGCATCTCTCTTTCTAGTCTGTCTGTCTTCCTAACCTAGCTGTGCAGTGCATCTCTCTTTCTAGTCTGTCTGTCTTCCTAACCTAGCTGTGCAGTGCATCTCTCTTTCTAGTCTGTCTGTCTTCCTAACCTAGCTGGGCAGTGCATCTCTCTCTAGTCTGTCTGTCTTGCTAACCTAGCTGGGCAGTGCATGTCTCTCTAGTCTGTCTGTCTTCCTAACCTAGCTGTGCAGTGCATGTCTCTCTAGTCTGTCTGTCTTCCTAACCTAGCTGGGCAGTGCATGTCTCTCTAGTCTGTCTGTCTTCCTAACCTAGCTGTCCATCTCTCTCTAGTCTGTCTGTCTTGCTAACCTAGCTGTGCAGTGCATGTCTCTCTAGTCTGTCTGTCTTCCTAACCTAGCTGGGCAGTGCATGTCTCTCTAGTCTGTCTGTCTTCCTAACCTAGCTGTCCATCTCTCTCTAGTCTGTCTGTCTTGCTAACCTAGCTGTCCTTCTCTTTCTAGTCTGTCTGTCTTCCTAACCTAGCTGTCCATCTCTCTCTAGTCTGTCTGTCTTGCTAACCTAGCTGTCCTTCTCTTTCTAGTCTGTCTGTCTTCCTAACCTAGCTGTCCATCTCTTTCTAGTCTGTCTGTCTTCCTAACCTAGCTGGGCAGTGCATCTCTCTCTAGTCTGTCTGTCTTCTTAACCTAGCTGTCCATGTCTCTCTAGTCTGTCTGTCTTCCTAACCTAGCTGGGCAGTGCATCTCTCTCTAGTCTGCCTGTCTTCCTAACCTAGCTGTCCATCTCTCTGTCTTCTCTTGAGAGCCATGTCTGCCTACGGCGGCCTTTCTCAATAGCAAGGCTATGCTCACTGAGTCTGTATATAGTCAAAGCTTTCCTTAATTTTGGGTCAGTCACAGTGGTCAGGTATTCTGCCGCTGTGTACTCTCTGTGTAGGTCCAAATAGCATTCTAGTTTGCTCTGTTTTTTGTTAATTACTTGACACATTGGAAAGAATTATCTTTTTGTTTTCTCATGATTTGGTTGGGTCTAATTGTGCTGCTGTCCTGGGGCTCTGTTCACAAACACAAACACACCCTACAGAGCCCCAGGACCAGCTTGCTTAGGGGACTCTTCTCCAGGTTCATCTCTCTGTAGGTGATGGCTTTGTTGTGGAAGGTTTGGGAATCGCTTCCTTTTAAGTGGTTATAGAATTTAACTGCTCTTTTCTGGATCTCTCTCTCTAGTCTGTCTGTCTTCCTAACCTAGCTGTGCAGTGCATCTCTCTCTCTAGTCTGTCTGTCTTCCTAACCTAGCTGTGCAGTGCATCTCTCTCTCTCTAGTCTGTCTGTCTTCCTAACCTAGCTGTGCAGTGCATGTCTCTCTAGTCTGTCTGTCTTGCTAACCTAGCTGTGCAGTGCATCTCTCTCTAGTCTGTCTGTCTTGCTAACCTAGCTGTGCAGTGCATCTCTCTCTCTAGTCTGTCTGTCTTCCTAACCTAGCTGTGCAGTGCATCTCTCTCTCTAGTCTGTCTGTCTTCCTAACCTAGCTGTGCAGTGCATGTCTCTCTAGTCTGTCTGTCTTGCTAACCTAGCTGTCCTTCTCTTTCTAGTCTGTCTGTCTTCCTAACCTAGCTGTGCAGTGCATCTCTCTAGTCTGTCTGTCTGTCTTCCTAACCTAGCTGTGCAGTGCATCTCTCTCTCTAGTCTGTCTGTCTTGCTAACCTAGCTGTCCTTCTCTTTCTAGTCTGTCTGTCTTCCTAACCTAGCTGTGCAGTGCATCTCTCTCTCTAGTCTGTCTGTCTTGCTAACCTAGCTGTGCAGTGCATGTCTCTCTAGTCTGTCTGTCTTCCTAACCTAGCTGTGCAGTGCATGTCTCTCTAGTCTGTCTGTCTTCCTAACCTAGCTGTCCATCTCTCTCTAGTCTGTCTGTCTTGCTAACCTAGCTGTCCTTCTCTTTCTAGTCTGTCTGTCTTCCTAACCTAGCTGTGCAGTGCATCTCTCTCTCTAGTCTGTCTGTCTTCCTAACCTAGCTGTGCAGTGCATCTCTCTCTAGTCTGTCTGTCTTCCAAACCTAGCTGTGCAGTGCATGTCTCTCTAGTCTGTCTGTCTTCCTAACCTAGCTATGCAGTGCATCTCTCTCTCTAGTCTGTCTGTCTTCCTAACCTAGCTGTGCAGTGCATCTCTCTTTCTAGTCTGTCTGTCTTCCTAACCTAGCTGTGCAGTGCATCTCTCTTTCTAGTCTGTCTGTCTTCCTAACCTAGCTGTGCAGTGCATCTCTCTTTCTAGTCTGTCTGTCTTCCTAACCTAGCTGGGCAGTGCATCTCTCTCTAGTCTGTCTGTCTTGCTAACCTAGCTGGGCAGTGCATGTCTCTCTAGTCTGTCTGTCTTCCTAACCTAGCTGTGCAGTGCATGTCTCTCTAGTCTGTCTGTCTTCCTAACCTAGCTGGGCAGTGCATGTCTCTCTAGTCTGTCTGTCTTCCTAACCTAGCTGTCCATCTCTCTCTAGTCTGTCTGTCTTGCTAACCTAGCTGTGCAGTGCATGTCTCTCTAGTCTGTCTGTCTTCCTAACCTAGCTGGGCAGTGCATGTCTCTCTAGTCTGTCTGTCTTCCTAACCTAGCTGTCCATCTCTCTCTAGTCTGTCTGTCTTGCTAACCTAGCTGTCCTTCTCTTTCTAGTCTGTCTGTCTTCCTAACCTAGCTGTCCATCTCTCTCTAGTCTGTCTGTCTTGCTAACCTAGCTGTCCTTCTCTTTCTAGTCTGTCTGTCTTCCTAACCTAGCTGTCCATCTCTTTCTAGTCTGTCTGTCTTCCTAACCTAGCTGTCCATCTCTCTCTAGTCTGTCTGTCTTCCTAACCTAGCTGTGCAGTGCATCTCTCTCTCTAGTCTGTCTGTCTTGCTAACCTAGCTGTGCAGTGCATCTCTCTCTCTAGTCTGTCTGTCTTCCTAACCTAGCTGTGCAGTGCATCTCTCTCTAGTCTGTCTGTCTTCTTAACCTAGCTGTGCAGTGCATCTCTCTCTCTAGTCTGTCTGTCTTCCAAACCTAGCTGTGCAGTGCATGTCTCTCTAGTCTGTCTGTCTTGCTAACCTAGCTGTGCAGTGCATCTCTCTCTCTAGTCTGTCTGTCTTCCAAACCTAGCTGTGCAGTGCATGTCTCTCTAGTCTGTCTGTCTTCCTAACCTAGCTGTGCAGTGCATCTCTCTCTCTAGTCTGTCTGTCTTCCTAACCTAGCTGTGCAGTGCATCTCTCTCTCTAGTCTGTCTGTCTTCCAAACCTAGCTGTGCAGTGCATCTCTCTCTAGTCTGTCTGTCTTCCTAACCTAGCTGTGCAGTGCATCTCTCTCTAGTCTGTCTGTCTTCCTAACCTAGCTGGGCAGTGCATCTCTCTCGAGTCTGTCTGTCTTCCTAACCTAGCTGGGCAGTGCATCTCTCTTTCTAGTCTGTCTGTCTTCCTAACCTAGCTGTGCAGTGCATCTCTCTCTAGTCTGTCTGTCTTCCTAACCTAGCTGTGCAGTGCATCTCTCTCTAGTCTGTCTGTCTTCCTAACCTAGCTGGGCAGTGCATCTCTCTCTCTAGTCTGTCTGTCTTCCTAACCTAGCTGGGCAGTGCATCTCTCTCTCTAGTCTGTCTGTCTTCCTAACCTAGCTGTGCAGTGCATGTCTCTCTAGTCTGTCTGTCTTCCTAACCTAGCTGTGCAGTGCATGTCTCTCTAGTCTGTCTGTCTTCCTAACCTAGCTGGGCAGTGCATGTCTCTCTAGTCTGTCTGTCTTCCTAACCTAGCTGTCCTTCTCTCTCTAGTCTGTCTGTCTTCCTAACCTAGCTGTCCATCTCTCTCTAGTCTGTCTGTCTTGCTAACCTAGCTGTCCTTCTCTTTCTAGTCTGTCTGTCTTCCTAACCTAGCTGGGCAGTGCATGTCTCTCTAGTCTGTCTGTCTTCCTAACCTAGCTGTCCATCTCTCTCTAGTCTGTCTGTCTTGCTAACCTAGCTGTCCTTCTCTCTCTAGTCTGTCTGTCTTCCTAACCTAGCTGGGCAGTGCATCTCTCTCTCTAGTCTGTCTGTCTTCCTAACCTAGCTGTGCAGTGCATCTCTCTCTAGTCTGTCTGTCTTCCTAACCTAGCTGTGCAGTGCATCTCTCTCTCTAGTCTGTCTGTCTTCCTAACCTAGCTGTGCAGTGCATCTCTCTCTAGTCTGTCTGTCTTGCTAACCTAGCTGGGCAGTGCATGTCTCTCTAGTCTGTCTGTCTTCCTAACCTAGCTGTGCAGTGCATGTCTCTCTAGTCTGTCTGTCTTCCTAACCTAGCTGGGCAGTGCATGTCTCTCTAGTCTGTCTGTCTTCCTAACCTAGCTGTCCATCTCTCTCTAGTCTGTCTGTCTTGCTAACCTAGCTGTGCAGTGCATGTCTCTCTAGTCTGTCTGTCTTCCTAACCTAGCTGGGCAGTGCATGTCTCTCTAGTCTGTCTGTCTTCCTAACCTAGCTGTCCATCTCTCTCTAGTCTGTCTGTCTTGCTAACCTAGCTGTCCTTCTCTTTCTAGTCTGTCTGTCTTCCTAACCTAGCTGTCCATCTCTCTCTAGTCTGTCTGTCTTGCTAACCTAGCTGTCCTTCTCTTTCTAGTCTGTCTGTCTTCCTAACCTAGCTGTCCATCTCTTTCTAGTCTGTCTGTCTTCCTAACCTAGCTGTCCATCTCTCTCTAGTCTGTCTGTCTTCCTAACCTAGCTGTGCAGTGCATCTCTCTCTAGTCTGTCTGTCTTGCTAACCTAGCTGTGCAGTGCATCTCTCTCTCTAGTCTGTCTGTCTTCCTAACCTAGCTGTGCAGTGCATCTCTCTCTCTAGTCTGTCTGTCTTCTTAACCTAGCTGTGCAGTGCATCTCTCTCTCTAGTCTGTCTGTCTTCCAAACCTAGCTGTGCAGTGCATGTCTCTCTAGTCTGTCTGTCTTGCTAACCTAGCTGTGCAGTGCATCTCTCTCTCTAGTCTGTCTGTCTTCCAAACCTAGCTGTGCAGTGCATGTCTCTCTAGTCTGTCTGTCTTCCTAACCTAGCTGTGCAGTGCATCTCTCTCTAGTCTGTCTGTCTTCCTAACCTAGCTGTGCAGTGCATCTCTCTCTCTAGTCTGTCTGTCTTCCAAACCTAGCTGTGCAGTGCATCTCTCTCTAGTCTGTCTGTCTTCCTAACCTAGCTGTGCAGTGCATCTCTCTCTAGTCTGTCTGTCTTCCTAACCTAGCTGGGCAGTGCATCTCTCTCGAGTCTGTCTGTCTTCTTAACCTAGCTGGGCAGTGCATCTCTCTTTCTAGTCTGTCTGTCTTCCTAACCTAGCTGTGCAGTGCATCTCTCGAGTCTGTCTGTCTTCCTAACCTAGCTGGGCAGTGCATCTCTCTCGAGTCTGTCTGTCTTCCTAACCTAGCTGTGCAGTGCATCTCTCTCTAGTCTGTCTGTCTTCCTAACCTAGCTGTGCAGTGCATCTCTCTCTAGTCTGTCTGTCTTCCTAACCTAGCTGGGCAGTGCATCTCTCTCTCTAGTCTGTCTGTCTTCCTAACCTAGCTGGGCAGTGCATCTCTCTCGAGTCTGTCTGTCTTCCTAACCTAGCTGGGCAGTGCATCTCTCTTTCTAGTCTGTCTGTCTTCCTAACCTAGCTGTGCAGTGCATCTCTCTCTAGTCTGTCTGTCTTCCTAACCTAGCTGTGCAGTGCATCTCTCTCTAGTCTGTCTGTCTTCCTAACCTAGCTGGGCAGTGCATCTCTCTCTAGTCGGTCTGTCTTCCTAACCTAGCTGGGCAGTGCATCTCTCTCTCTAGTCTGTCTGTCTTCCTAACCTAGCTGTGCAGTGCATGTCTCTCTAGTCTGTCTGTCTTCCTAACCTAGCTGTGCAGTGCATGTCTCTCTAGTCTGTCTGTCTTCCTAACCTAGCTGGGCAGTGCATGTCTCTCTAGTCTGTCTGTCTTCCTAACCTAGCTGTCCTTCTCTCTCTAGTCTGTCTGTCTTCCTAACCTAGCTGTCCATCTCTCTCTAGTCTGTCTGTCTTGCTAACCTAGCTGTCCTTCTCTTTCTAGTCTGTCTGTCTTCCTAACCTAGCTGGGCAGTGCATGTCTCTCTAGTCTGTCTGTCTTCCTAACCTAGCTGTCCATCTCTCTCTAGTCTGTCTGTCTTGCTAACCTAGCTGTCCTTCTCTCTCTAGTCTGTCTGTCTTCCTAACCTAGCTGGGCAGTGCATCTCTCTCTCTAGTCTGTCTGTCTTCCTAACCTAGCTGTGCAGTGCATCTCTCTCTAGTCTGTCTGTCTTCCTAACCTAGCTGTGCAGTGCATCTCTCTCTAGTCTGTCTGTCTTCCTAACCTAGCTGTGCAGTGCATCTCTCTCTCTAGTCTGTCTGTCTTCCAAACCTAGCTGTGCAGTGCATGTCTCTCTAGTCTGTCTGTCTTCCTAACCTAGCTGGGCAGTGCATCTCTCTCTCTAGTCTGTCTGTCTTCCTAACCTAGCTGGGCAGTGCATCTCTCTCTCTAGTCTGTCTGTCTTGCTAACCTAGCTGTGCAGTGCATCTCTTGGTCTGTCTGTGTCTTGCTGGCCAGCCACTTCCAGAGCTGTGTTCTGTGACTTAGTGCCTGACATATTTGAGAGTGAAATACAACTATGTATTGCGTTTTTAAATGTAACCTTTATTTAACTTGACAAGTCAGTTAAAAACAAATTCTTATTTACAATGATGGTCTAGGAACAGTGGGTTAACTGCCTTGTTCAGGGGCAGAATGACAGAGTTTTACCTTGTCAGCTCGGGCAACGGTGTTTATAAACTGCAGCTCTCCAGCAGCAACCTCTGTGGGGACCAGTCCAGACTATATATGGGCGTGATGACACTCCTCATAGGCACACATCATTTTAAAACAAAACAATGATTATCTGGTCTCTCAGTCACGGTTTAGTTACAACTCTGGACTAATGCCAGATGGAAAGCAATGGATTGACATTGACTATTGGTTTATATATTTAATTTAAAATGTTGAATAGCTGTTCATACTGGGATATGTGGATGCACATCCCTCAATAAATAATAACCAAGTATTCAGCCAAGCCAAGGTATAAATAGTATTTTATATTTGAAAATGCATAAAAGGAAATCTGGGGGAGTCAGTTTGAATGGGCCTGATGCAGGTTATTTTCTACAATTTACAGGTGCTATGCTTAAGTTTGTCAGTAGAGGAGATGCTGGATCATCTGCCAGTAAAGCACAGGCTCAGTTGATCCACATCCAGTACTAACACAGACCCAGTACAGGCAGCTTCATCAAATACTAACACAGACCCAGTACAGGCAGCGTCAGAATATACTAATACAGACCCAGTACAGCTGGCTTCAGGAAATACTAACACAGACCCAGTACAGCTGGCTTCAGCAAATACTAACACAGACCCAGTACAGGCAGCTTCATCAAATACTAACACAGACCCAGTACAGGCAGCTTCATCAAATACTAACACAGACCCAGTACAGGCAGCTTCAGCAAATACTAACACAGACCCAGTACAGGCAGCTTCAGCCAGTACTAACACAGACCCAGTACAGGCAGCTTCATCAAATACTAACACAGACCCTGTACAGGCAGCTTCATCAAATACTAACACAGACCCAGTACAGGCAGCTTCATCAAATACTAACACAGACCCAGTACAGGCAGCTTCAGCCAGTACTAACACAGACCCAGTACAGGCAGCTTCAGCCAGTACTAACACAGACCCAGTACAGGCAGCTTCAGCCAGTACTAACACAGACCCAGTACAGGCAGCTTCAGCCAGTACTAACACAGACCCAGTACAGGCAGCTTCAGCCAGTACTAACACAGACCCAGTACAGGCAGCTTCAGCCAGTACTAACACAGACCCAGTCCCTGCAGCCTCAGCCAGTACTAACACAGACCCAGTCCCTGCAGCTTCAGCAAATACTAACACAGACCCAGTCCAGCAGTCTTCAGCCAGTACTAACACAGACCCAGTCCAGCAGTCTTCAGCAAATACTAACACAGACCCAGTCCAGCAGTCTTCAGCCAGTACTAACACAGACCCAGTACAGGCAGCTTCAGCCAGTACTAACACAGACCCAGTCCAGCAGTCTTCAGCAAATACTAACACAGACCCAGTCCAGCAGTCTTCAGCCAGTACTAACACAGACCCAGTACAGGCAGCTTCAGCAAATACTAACACAGACCCAGTCCAGCAGTCTTCAGCCAGTACTAACACAGACCCAGTACAGGCAGCCTCAGCCAGTACTGACACAGACCCAGGTGAAGTACAGGCAGCCTCAGCCAGTACTAACACAGACGAAGGTGAAGTACAGGCAGCTTCAGCCAGTACTAACACAGACCCAGGTGAAGTACAGGCAGCTTTAGCCAGTACTAACACAGACGAAGGTGAAGTACAGGCAGCTTCAGCCAGTACTGACACAGACCCAGGTGAAGTACAGGCAGCCTCAGCCAGTACTAACACAGACGAAGGTGAAGTACAGGCAGCTTCAGCCAGTACTAACACAGACCCAGGTGAAGTACAGGCAGCTTCAGCCAGTACTAACACAGACCCAGGTGAAGTACAGGCAGCCTCAGCCAGTACTAACACAACCAGAGGTGTACAGCCAGCATCAGATACAAGCAACTCAGACCCTAATAGAACAGTTGCCGCTCCACCAAATGACCCAGCTGATTGGTCTCCAGTCTTAACAGACTTTATGAGGACTGAGTTAGTGCTCAGAGGTCCATTCAAACTAGGACTGGATTTTTCTTACCCTAAAGACAAGTCTAGGAGAGGTTTCCTTCAGGCTTATTACAGAGACAGCTGTCAAACAGGGAAAAGATTACCAGGAGCTTTCATACTCAATCTAAAACAACGCTGTGTATCGTTTTCGCTGTAAGCTTTTTCTACAAAAGACTACAAAATAATAAAGTAAGGTGTGAATGACTGGTCAAATATCAACGCCATTCTGAAACACCATGAGGGTTGTCCTGAACACACACACAATATGATTAAGCAGAGAGAACTTGGTCTTCGCCTAAGTCGGGGACAGACTCTTGACCAGATACAAATGACAATTTTGGAGGCTGAAAGAAAGAGATGGTGGGATGTCCTTACATGTTTAATAAGTATCACTGAGTCTCTGGCTGAAAGAAATCTAGCATTCAGGGGTTCATCAGACAAACTCTTCCGACCAGATGATGGAAACTTCTTAAAAGAGGTTGAATTACTGGCAAAATTTGACCCTGTTATGAAAAATCATCTCAGTAAAATGAAAGATGGAGAGATACAGGCTCAATACTTGGGAAGCACACACAGAATGAGCTGATACAGATTGTGAGTGACAAGATTCTGGAAGCAATAGTGACTCGAGACTCAAAGTACTTCTCCATTATCTTGGACTGTACACCTGACATTAGTCACCAAGAGCAAATGTCCATTATTCTGAGGAGCGTGGCTTTAAAGGGAAAGCCAGAGATCAAGGAGCACTTCCTCTGCTTTGTGAATGTTGAGGTTACAACAGGCTTGAATCTGTCCACCGTCATCTTAGATAAACTGAACGAGCTGAAGATTGCATTTGAAAATTGCAGAGAGCAAGCTTATGATAATGGGGCCAACATGAAGGGCAAGCACTATGGAGTACAAGCCAGACTGCTGATAAAACATCCCAGAGCTGTGTTCACCTCATGTGGAGCACATACTCTAAACCTTCACATTGCAGATGCTGCCAAATCTTCAAAAGATGCAGTTAGGTTTTTTGGGCATGTGAAAAAGCTTTCTTATTTATGTTAATATACACTTATCTTATGATTTGATAGAAAATATTCTATCCAATAAATTGTGTTTGTTTATACCTCATTCTGTTCTGTGTAGGTCTACTTATTCTTAGACCGACAGATGGAGCAAACTGTTTTAAAGGAGGGAGGATTGTAGTAGGAGCACTGGGGTGGCAGGTGTGACTGTGTGACAATGGTAAATGGTTTGCATGGCTTACAGATCAGGTAGGAGGGCCCCTTAGCAGTGCTAGAGAACAAAGGAAAGTTTAAAGAATAGAACAGGAGAAAGCATAATAAGGAAGTCTTTATAATAAATAATTGCCTCCACGTTTCTATGGTGATATTTTGGCTATAGGCTACTCTGAAGCATGACATGCCTGATAATATGAAGTAATGTCCAGGTTTCAAACCATTAAGGAACAGGAAACATAGTGATGCTAATGACAGACCTAACCGTCTTCTGGTAGATGGAAAGGCCTTCCCTACAAAGTAGCCTATGTCTAGCTGGGAGAATGATATCATGATTATTTGCTTCAATCCAGTGGACATTTCTTTGCAAATTCTGTATCTCATGTGCTACAGAAACACAGCTGACCAAACAACAGTGCTATAGGTGCCTGCACACTGGACTTAATTAAAGGGTAACCACAGCACTTGTTCCAGTCCTCAACAGTGGTCTCCTGATGTAGTTTAAGCATTGTTATGGACTTAGAACATACAATTTTGTTGTTTTTCAGTGAAAAAAAGTGTGTCTTAGAGAGCGAAAACCTGAACAAAAATTTGGGAAAATTTTCAGCTTTAAATTTGAAATGTGATTTCTGACTCAGTTTATCTGTTTCAATACTAGGCCTACTATTAGCCTGCTGCATAGTACAGCGTGGTTTGACCTGACTGAAAGACCAATATGGGATGTATCATTTTCAGTCATTCAGAGTGTATGTCACCGTTTCTCATAGCATTTTTCACGTGCCTTTCCTTCGCAGAGTGGGCCGTTATAGAAATGTTGGCAAAATTAGAGCATACCCACTTCTCCTTCCACCAGTATGCACACAAGCATTTACACGCACATACACACTCTCCTGTTGGTTAATGGCTTGTCTGGTGGAACCTCCCTCTTTTCATTAGTGATGACACAAGACAACAGAGACACCCCAGCCAGAGGGTCTATGAGTGTTTTAAACACTCTCTCACACACACACCTCCGATGCCACAGACTATTAGCTCCTTCACCCTGAAACAGAACACATGTCACTTTCCTTTTATTGTGCTGTGTGTCTGTTTGCGTGTGCAGGTGTGTGTGTGTGTGATAGTTCCATACGGTAAGGATTTCAGCTGTTCTGTGTCTTTGTGAGGCAAGGCTAATTGTGAGGCGAGGCCAGTGTCTTTGTGAGGCGCGGCCAGTGTCTTTGTGAGGCAAGGCTAATTGTGAGGCGAGGCCAGTGTCTTTGTGAGGCGCGGCCAGTGTCTTTGTGAGGCAAGGCTAATTGTGAGGCGAGGCCAGTGTCTTTGTGAGGCGCGGCCAGTGTCTTTGTGAGGCAAGGCTAATTGTGAGGCGAGGCCAGTGTCTTTGTGAGGCAAGGCTAATTGTGAGGCGAGGCCAGTGTCTTTGTGAGGCAAGGCTAATTGTGAGGCGAGGCCAGTGTCTTTGTGAGGCAAGGCTAATTGTGAGGCGAGGCCAGTGTCTTTGTGAGGCGCGGCCAGTGTCTTTGTGAGGCGAGGCTAATAGCAGGTCAATAGGCAGAGGCTCTGAATGTCCTCTCTTCCAGGTCTGTGGTGTTGGACTATTATAGATAGTATACTATAGTATTCATCACAACTGTCAGATTGGCTCAGTGAGATACTGGATCTGGTTCATTCAGACACAGGAACTGGCTCATTCAGACACTGGATCTTGATCAGTCAGACACCGGAACTGGCTCAGTCAGACACCGGAACTGGCTCAGTCAAACACTGGATCTGGCTCTGTAAGACACTAGAACTGGCTCAGTCAAACACTGCAACTGGCTCAGTCAAACACTGCAACGGGCTCAGTCAAACACTGCAACTGGCTCAGTCAAACACTGCAACTGGCTCAGTCAAACACTGCAACTGGCTCAGTCAAACACTGCAACTGGCTCAGTCAAACACTGCAACTGGCTCAGTCAAACACTGCAACTGGCTCAGTCAAACACTGCAACTGGCTCATTCAAACACTGCAACTGGCTCAGTCAAACACTGCAACTGGCTCAGTCAAACACTGCAACTGGCTCAGTCAAACACTGCAACTGGCTCAGTCAAACACTGCAACTGGCTCAGTCAAACACTGCAACTGGCTCAGTCAAACACTGCAACTGGCTCAGTCAAACACTGCAACTGGCTCAGTCAAACACTGCAACTGGCTCATTCAGACACTGGATCTTGCTCATTCAGACACTGGAACTTGCTCATTCAGCCACTGGAACTGGCTAAGTCAGACACTGGAACTGGCTCGGTCAGACACTGGAACTGGCTCGGTCAGACACTGGAACTGGCTCAGTCAGACACTGGAACTGGCTAAGTCAGACACCAGAACTGGCTCAGACAGACACTGGAACTTGCTCATTCAGACACCGGAACTGACTCGGTCAGACACCGGAACTGACTCAGTCAAACACCGGAACTGGCTCACTCAAACACTGGATATGGCTCAGTAAGACACTGGAACTGGCTCAGTCAGACACTAGAACTGGCTCAGTCAAACACTGCAACTGGCTCAGTCAGACATTGGAACTGGCTCACTCAAACACTGGATATGGCTCAGTAAGACACTGGAACTGGCTCAGTCAGACACTAGAACTGGCTCAGTCAGACACTAGAACTGGCTCAGTCAAACACTGCAACTTGGTCAGTCAAACACTGCAACTGGCTCAGTCAGACACTGCAACTGGCTCAGTCAAACACTGCAACTGGCTCTGTAAGACACTGGAACTGGCTCAGTCAAACACTGCAACTGGCTCAGTCAAACACTGCAACTGGCTCAGTCAGACACTGCAACTGGCTCAGTCAAACACTGCAACTGGCTCTGTAAGACACTGGAACTGGCTCAGTCAAACACTGCAACTGGCTCAGTCAAACACTGCAACTGGCTCAGTCAAACACCGGAACTGGCTCAGTCAAACACTAGAACTGGCTCATTCAGACACTGCAGCTGGCTCAGTCAGACACTGGAACTGGCTCAGTCAAACACCGGAACTGGCTCAGTAAGACACTGGAACTGGCTCATTCAGACACTGGAACTTGCTCAGTCAAACACTGGAACTGGCTCAGTCAAACACTGCAACTGGCTCACTCAAACACTGCAACTGGCTCAGTCAGACACTGGATCTTGCTCATTCAGACACTGGAAGTTGCTCATTCAGACACTGGAAGTTGCTCATTCAGACACCGGACCTGGCTAGGTCAGACACCGGAACTGACTCAGTCAGACACCGGAACTGGCTCAGTCAAACACCGGAACTGGCTCAGTCAGACACTGGAACTGGCTCAGTCAGACACTGGAACTGGCTCAGTCAGACACTGGAACTGGCTCAGTCAGACACTGCAACTGGCTCAGTCAGACACTGCAACTGGCTCAGTAAGACACTGGAACTGGCTCAGTAAGACACTGGAACTGGCTCACTCAAACACTGGATATGGCTCAGTAAGACACTGGAACTGGCTAAGTCAGACACTGGATCTTGCTCATTCAGACACTGGAAGTTGTTCATTCAGACACCGGAACTGACTCAGTCAGACACCGGAACTGGCTCAGTCAGACACTGGAACTGGCTCATTCAGACACTGCAACTGGCTCAGTAAGACACCGGAACTGGCTCATTCAGACACCGGAACTGGCTCATTCAGACACCGGAACTGGCTCATTCAGACACCGGAACTGGCTCATTCAGACACCGGAACTGGCTCATTCAGACACTGGAACTGGCTCAGTCAGACACTGGAACTGGCTCAGTCAGACACTGGAACTGGCTCGGTCAGATACTGGAACTGGCTCGGTCAGACACTGGAAGTTGCTCATTCAGACACTGGAACTGGCTCAGTCAGACACTGGAAGTTGCTCATTCAGACACTGGAACTGGCTAAGTCAGACACCGGAACTTGCTCGGTCAGACACCAGAACTTGCTCGGTCAGACACCGGAACTTGCTCTGTCAGACACCGGAACTGGCTCAGTCAAACACCGGAACTGGCTCAGACAGACACTGGAACTGGCTCATTCAGACACTGGAACTGGCTCGGTCAGACACAGGAACTGGCTCATTCAGACACTGCAGGAACTGGCTCAGTCATGTGTGTTGGCGCCAGAGAGGATGGCTGCCATTTTATTGTCTCTTAACCAACCGTTCTATTTGTTTTTTTTGTGTTGTTTGTTACTTATTTTGTATATAATGTTGCTGCTATGTTCTCTTATGACCGAAAAGGGCTTCAGAACAGCGATTACTCACCTCGAATTGGATGAGGAATTTTTCATTTAATGAGTCTGTAGGGAATTACACTATATATCCCAAACACCCGAACAGGCCTTCATCCCCGTCATTCATTGGAGAAAGAAACAGAGATTTCGCGGAAAGAGATCGGGGTGCCTTGTGAGGATCAGGCAACGAGTGGCTAATCTCCCTTTTCCATCCGTACTGTAAACTAACGTTCAATTGCTAAAGAAATGTGCAGAGTGAAAGCACGTATATCCTACCAACGGGACATTAAAAACGGTAATATCTTATGTTTCACAGAGTCGTGGCTGAACGACGACATTAAGAACATACAGCTGGCAGGTTATACACTATCAGCAGGACAGAACAGCAGCCTCTGGTAAGACATGGGGCTGAGACCTATCCATATATGTAAACAGCTGGTGCACGATATCTAAGGAAGTCTCAAGGTTTTGCTCACCTGAGGTAGAGTATCTCATGATAAGCTGTAGACCACACTATCTACATGGAGAGTTCTCATCTGTATTTTTCGTAGCTGTCTACATACCACAACAGACCGATGCTGGCACTAAAACCGCACCAAATAACCTATATACCGCCATAAGTAAACAGGAAAACGCTCTCATCCAGAGGTGGAGCTCAGGGAAACTTAAATCAGTTTTACCTAATTTCTATCAGCATGTTAAATGTGCAACCAGAGGGAAAACAACTCTAGATCACCTTTACTCCACACACAGAGATGTGTATAAAGCTCTCCCTCGCCCTCCATTTGGCAAACCTGACCATAATTCTGTCCTCCTGATTCCTGCTTACAAGCAAAAATTCAAGCAGGAAGCACCAGTGACTCTGTCTATAAAAAAGCGTTGAGATGAAGCAGATGCTAAGCTACAGGACTGTTTTGCTATCACAGACTGGAATATGTTCCGGGGTTCCTCCGATGGCATTGAGCAGTACACTACATCAGTCACTGGCTTCATCAATAAGTGGATCAATGACGTCGTCCCCACAATGAACGTACGTACATACCCCAACCAGAAGCCATGGATTGCAACATTCGCACTGAGCTAAAGAGTAGAGATGCCATGTTCAAGGAGTGGGACTCTAACCCGGATGCTTATAGGAAATTCCGCTATGCCCTCCAATGAAACATCAAAAAGGCAAAGCTTCAATACAGAACTAAGATTGAATCGTACTGCACCGGCTCCGAAGCTCGTCGGATGTGGCAGGGCTTGCAAACTATTACAGACTACAAAGGGAAGCACAGCCAAGAGCTGCCCAATGACACAAGCCTACCAGATGAGCTAAATGACTTCTGTGCTCACATCGAGGCAAGTAACACTGAAACATGTATGAGCACATCAGCTGTTTATACCCTGATGAAGACAGCTTGGCTGTCGAAACGTTGGTAATTACATTTTTGCATCTGAGCTCCGAGAATGTGCGGCTCTCTTTTATTTTCAAGTTTTCTACTGCGCTAGCTAGCACCTCGCCAAAATAGGTTTGCGTTTCTTTTTCTTCTAGACCGGACGACTGTGTAATCACGCTCTCTGCAGCCAATGTGAGTAAGACTTTTAAACAGGTCAACATTAACAAGGTCGCAAGACCAGACGGATTACCAGGACGTGTACTCCGAGCATGAGCTGACCAACTGGCAAGTGTCTTCACTGACATTTTCAACATGTCCCTGATTGAGTCTGTAATACCAACATGTTTCAAGCAGACCTGTACCCAAGAACACCAAGATAACCACCGACTACCGACGTGTAGCACTCAGGTCTGTAGCCATGAAATGCTTTGAAAGGCTGGTCATGGATCACATCAACACCTTGTCCCAAAAACCCTAGACTCACTCCAATTTGCATACCACCCAAACAAATCCACAGATGATGCAATCTCTATTGCACTCCACACTGCCCTTTCCCACCTGGACAAAAGGAACACCTATGTGAGAATGCTATTCATTGACTACAGCTCAGTGTTCAACACCATAGTGCCCTCAAAGCTAATCACTAAGCTAAGGACCCTGGGACTAAACACCTCCCTCTGCGACTGGATCCTGGACTTCCTGACGGGCTGCCCCCAGGTGGTAAGGGTAGGTAACAACACATCCGCCACGCTGATCCTCAACACGGGGCCCCTCAGGGGTGCATGCTCAGCCCCCTCCTGTACCCCCTGTTCACTCATGACTGCACGGCCAGGCACGACTCCAGCACCATCATTAAGTTTGCTGATGACACAATAGTGGTAGGCCTGATCACCGACAACGATGAGACAGCCTATAAGGAGGAGGTCAGAGACCTGGCCGGGTGGTGCCAGAATAACAACCTCTCCCTCAATGTAACCAAGACTAAGGAGATGATTGTGGACGACAGAAAAAAGAGGACCGAGCCCCCGTTCTCATCGACAGGGTTGCAGTGGAGCAGGTTGAGAGCTTCAAGTTCCTTGGTGTCCACATCACCAACAAACTAACATGGTCCAAGGACACCATGACAGTCATGAAGGGGTCACATCACCAACAAACTGACATGGTCCAAGGACACCAAGACAGTCAGGAAGAGGTCACATCACCAACAAACTAACATGGTCCAAGGACACCATGACAGTCATGAAGAGGTCACATCACCAACAAACTAACATGGTGCAAGCACACCAAGACAGTCGTTAAGAGGTCACATCACCAACAAACTAACATGGTCCAAACACACCAAGACAGTCGTGAAGAGGTCACATCACCAACAAACTAACATGGTCCAAACACACCAAGACAGTCGTGAAGAGGGCACGACAAAACCTATTCCCCCTCAAGAGACTGAAAAGATTTGCCATGGATCCTCTGATCCTCAAAAAGTTATACAGTTGCACCATCGAGAGCATCCTGACTGGTTGGCTTACGGTCAGAGGCAACTGCTCGGCCTATGACCGTAAGGCACTACAGAGGGTAATGCATAAGGCCCAGTACATCACTGGGGCCAAGCTTCCTGACATCCAGGATCTCTATACAAGGCGGTGTCAGAGGAAGGCCCTAAAAATTGTCAAAGACTCCAGCCACCCTAGTCATACACTGTTCTCTCTGCTACTGCACTGCAAGTGGTACCGGAGCGCCAAGTCCAGGTCCAAGAGGCTTCTACCCCCAAGCCATAATCAAATGGCTACCCAGACTATTTGCATTGCCCTTCTACACTGCTGCTCCTCTCTGTTATTATCTAAGCATAGTCACTTTAATAACTCTACCTACATGTACATATAACAGTGGGTTAACTGCCTTGTTCAGGGGCAGAACAACAGATTTTTACCTTGTCAGCTCAGGGATTCGATTTAGCAACCTTTTGGTTATTGGCCCAACGCTCTAACCACTAGGTTACCTGCAGCTCTTTAATTATTTGTTATTCTTATCTCTAACTTTTGTTTGTTTTTCTTAAAACTGCATTGTTGGTTAAGTTAGCATTTCACTGTAAGGTCTACACCTGTTGAATTTGGCGCCTGTGACGAATACAATTAGATTTGATTCCGAAAAGGGAACTGGCTCAGTCAGACACTGATCACAGAGAACACTGTTTAACACAGGCATAACCATTCATTATTAATAATACTCTTAGAGTGGAGGAGAGGGAGGTAGAGAGAGTCAAATGGGAGGAGAGGGAGGTAGAGAGAGTGAAGGAGAGAGATGGGAAGAGAGGGAGGTAGAGAGAGTGAAGGAGAGAGAGGGGAGGTAGAGAGAGTGAAGGAGAGAGATGGGAAGAGAGGGAGGTAGAGAGAGTGAAGGAGAGAGATGGGAAGAGAGGGAGGTAGAGAGAGTCAAAGGGAAGGAGGGAAGGAGAGGGAGGTAGAGAGAGTGAAGGAGAGAGATGGGAAGAGAGGAAGGAGAGAGGGGAGGAGAGGGAGATAAATCAAATCAAATCAAATTTTATTTGTCACATACACATGGTTAGCAGATGTTAATGCGAGTGTAGCGAAATGCTTGTGCTTCTAGTTCCGACAATGCAGTAATAACCAACAAGTAATCTAACAATTCCAAAACTACTGTCTTATACACAGTGTAAGGGGATAAAGAATATGTACATAAGGATATATGAATGAGTGATGGTACAGAGCAGCATAGGCAAGATACAGTAGCTGATATTGAGTACAGTATATACATATGAGATGAGTATGTAAACAAAGTGGCATAGTTAAAGTGGCTAGTGATACATGTATTACATAAGGATGCAGTCGATGATATAGAGTACAGTATATACGTATGCATATGAGATGAATAATGTAGGGTAAGTAACATTATATAAGGTAGCATTGTTTAAAGTGGCTAGTGATATATTTACATCATTTCCCATCAATTCCCATTATTAAAGTGGCTGGAGTTGAGTCAGTGTCAGTGTCAGTGTGTTGGCAGCAGCCACTCAATGTTAGTGGTGGCTGTTTAACAGTCTGATGGCCTTGAGATAGAAGCTGTTTTTCAGTCTCTCGGTCCCAGCTTTGATGCACCTGTACTGACCTCGCCTTCTGGATGATAGCGGGGTGAACAGGCAGTGGCTCGGGTGGTTGATGTCCTTGATGATCTTTATGGCCTTCCTGTAACATCGGGTGGTGTAGGTGTCCTGGAGGGCAGGTAGTTTGCCCCGGTGATGCGTTGTGCAGACCTCACTACCCTCTGGAGAGCCTTACGGTTGAGGGCGGAGCAGTTGCCGTACCAGGCGGTGATACAGCCCGCCAGGATGCTCTCGATTGTGCATCTGTAGAAGTTTGTGAGTGCTTTTGGTGACAAGCCAAATTTCTTCAGCCTCCTGAGGTTGAAGAGGCGCTGCTGCGCCTTCTTCACGATGCTGTCTGTGTGAGTGGACCAATTCAGTTTGTCTGTGATGTGTATGCCGAGGAACTTAAAACTTGCTACCCTCTCCACTACTGTTCCATCGATGTGGATAGGGGGTGTTCCCTCTGCTGTTTCCTGAAGTCCACAATCATCTCCTTAGTTTTGTTGACGTTGAGTGTGAGGTTATTTTCCTGACACCACACTCCGAGGGCCCTCACCTCCTCCCTGTAGGCCGTCTCGTCGTTGTTGGTAATCAAGCCTACCACTGTTGTGTCGTCCGCAAACTTGATGATTGAGTTGGAGGCGTGCGTGGCCACGCAGTCGTGGGTGAACAGGGAGTACAGGATAGGGCTCAGAACTCACCCTTGTGGGGCCCCAGTGTTGAGGATCAGCGGGGAGGAGATGTTGTTGCCTACCCTCACCACCTGGGGGCGGCCTGTCAGGAAGTCCAGTACCCAGTTGCACAGGGTGGGGTCGAGACCCAGGGTCTCGAGCTTGATGACGAGCTTGGAGGGTACTATGGTGTTGAATGCCGAGCTGTAGTCGATGAACAGCATTCTCACATAGGTATTCCTCTTGTCCAGATGGGTTAGGGCAGTGTGGTTGAGATTGCATCGTCTGTGGATATATTTGGGCGGTAAGCAAATTGGAGTGGGTCTAGGGTGTCATTTAGGGTTTAGGTGATATGGTCCTTGACTAGTCTCTCAAAGCACTTCATGATGACGGAAGTGAGTGCTACGGGGCGGTAGTCGTTTAGCTCAGTTACCTTAGCTTTCTTGGGAACAGGAACAATGGTGGCCCTCTTGAAGCATGTGGGAACAGCAGACTGGTATAGGGATTGATTGAATATGTCCGTAAACACACCGGCCAGCTGGTCTGCGCATGCTCTGAGGGCGCGGCTGGGGATGCCGTCTGGGCCTGCAGTCTTGCGAGGGTTAACACGTTTAAATGTCTTACTCACCTCGGCTGCAGTGAAGGAGAGACCGCATGTTTTCGTTGCAGGCCGTGTCAGTGGCACTGTATTGTCCTCAAAGCGGGCAAAAAAGTTATTTAGTCTGCCTGGGAGCAAGACATCCTGGTCTGTGACTGGGCTGGATTTCTTCCTGTAGTCCGTGATTGACTGTAGACCTTGCCACATGCCTCTTGTGTCTGAGCCGTTGAATTGAGATTCTACTTTGTCTCTGTACTGACGCTTAGCTTGTTTGATAGCCTTGCGGAGGGAATAGCTGCACTGTTTGTATTCGGTCATGTTACCAGACACCTTGCCCTGATTAAAAGCAGTGGTTCGCGCTTTCAGTTTCACGCGAATGCTGCCTTCAATCCACGGTTTCTGGTTAGGGAATGTTTTAATCGTTGCTATGGGAACGACATCTTCAACGCACGTTCTAATGAACTCGCACACCGAATCAGCGTATTCCTCAATGTTGTTATCTGACGCAATACGAAACATATCCCAGTCCACGTGATGGAAGCAGTCTTGGAGTGTGGAGTCAGCTTGGTCGGACCAGCGTTGGACAGACCTCAGAGTGGGAGCCTCTTGTTTTAGTTTCTGTCTGTAGGCAGGGATCAACAAAATGGAGTCGTGGTCAGCTTTTCTGAAAGGGGGGCGGGGCAGGGCCTTATATGCGTCGCGGAAGTTAGAGTAACAATGATCCAAGGTCTTTCCACCCCTGGTTGCGCAATCGATATGCTGATAAAATTTAGGGAGTCTTGTTTTCAGATTAGCCTTGTTAAAATCCCCAGCTACAATGAATGCAGCCTCCGGATAAATGGTTTCCAGTTTGCAAAGAGTTAATAAATAAAGTTCGTTCAGAGCCATCGATGTGTCTGCTTGGGGGGGGATATATACGGCTGTGATTATAATCAAAGAGAATTCTCTTGGTAGATAATGCGGTCTACATTTGATTGTGAGGAATTCTAAATCAGGTGAACAGAAGGATTTGAGTTCCTGTATGTTTCTTTCATCACACCATGTCTCGTTAGCCATAAGGCATACGCCCCCGCCCCTCTTCTTACCAGAAATATGTTTGTTTCTGTCGGCGCGATGCGTGGAGAAACCCGTTGCCTGCACCGCCTCGGATAGCGTCTCTCCAGTGAGCCATGTTTCCGTGAAGCAAAGAACGTTACAGTCTCTGATGTCCCTCTGGAATGCTACCCTTGCTCGGATTTCATCAACCTTGTTGTCAAGAGTCTGGACATTGGCAAGAAGAATGCTAGGGAGTGGTGCACGGTGTGCCCGTCTCCGGAGTCTGACCAAGACCGCCTCGTTTCCCTCTTTTTCGGAGTCGTTTTTTTGGTTCGC
>NC_056441.1:80789040-80816540 GCF_018296145.1 Oncorhynchus tshawytscha
TGTGTGTGTACAGCCTCTCACTCTGAGTCTGTGTGTGTGTGTGTGTGTTTAGCTTTGCGGAGGCAGTATGCAGGTTAGCTATGCCTGGCTAAGCAGCTTTCCAGGACCAAAAAGCAAACTTTCTCACGCAGATTCAGATAGAGTTGTACTGCAGAAGCATTTCATAGTTTACTCTTATCCAGAGCGATTTACACTAGCAATTAGGGTTTAGTGCCTTGCTCAAGGGCACATCGACCGATTTCTCTGCTCGGGGATTTGAACCAGCAACCTTTTGGTCACCGGCCCAACGCTGTTAACCGCTACCTACTGCCCTATATTCTTCAATATGTAAATGGCGTTACTTACCGTAAACTCAATCGAAAGCTAGCTTGAAATGTGGTGGATGGGGCTATCGAATAGTTATTTTTTGATAGATCCAGAGGTTGTTACGTTGTCATGGAGAGCAGTCACGTGTGTTTGAGAGCAGAGGATCACTGGTTCAAGCCCGGAATGGGGACAGGGACAGTGGAGCAAGCTGTCCTATTAGCAGCTCACTGATGTCCGATTCACTAATGTGAAAATACCCCCATCATTCAGCGATTGATGAGCGATTGAATTAATTAATTAATTAATGCAAACTCTGGATGGTGATGGTCTGGGTGTTGTGTCCTTTTTCTCCGTGAGACAGTTTCAGTCCGTACCCTACTGGGATCTGAATAGTAAGATTGTAGTTCCAGTCCGTACCCTACTGGGATCTGAATAGTAAGATGGTTGTTCCAGTCCGTACCCTACTGGGATCTGAATAGTAAGATGGTAGTTCCAGTCCGTACCCTACTGGGATCTGAATAGTAAGATGGTAGTTCCAGTCCGTACCCTACTGGGATCTGAATAGTAAGATTGTAGTTCCAGTCCGTACCCTACTGGGATCTGAATAGTAAGATGGTTGTTCCAGTCCGTACCCTACTGGGATCTGAATAGTAAGATGGTAGTTCCAGTCCGTACCCTACTGGGATCTGAATAGTAAGATGGTAGTTCCAGTCCGTACCCTACTGGGATCTGAATAGTAAGATGGTAGTTCCAGTCCGTACCCTACTGGGATCTGAATAGTAAGATGGTAGTTCCAGTCCGTACCCTACTGGGATCTGAATAGTAAGATGGTAGTTCCAGTCCGTACCCTACTGGGATCTGAATAGTAAGATGGTAGTTCCAGTCCGTACCCTACTGGGATCTGAATAGTAAGATGGTAGTTCCAGTCCGTACCCTACTGGGATCTGAATAGTAAGATGGTAGTTCCAGTCCGTACCCTACTGGGATCTGAATAGTAAGATGGTAGTTCCAGTCCGTACCCTACTGGGATCTGAATAGTAAGATGGTAGTTCCAGTCCGTACCCTACTGGGATCTGAATAGTAAGATGGTAGTTCCAGTACGTACCCTACTGGGATCTGAATAGTAAGATGGTAGTTCCAGGCCGTACCCTACTGGGATCTGAATAGTAAGATTGTAGTTCCAGTCCGTACTCTACTGGGATCTGAATAGTAAGATGGTAGTTCCAGTCCGTACCCTACTGGGATCTGAATAGTAAGATGGTAGTTCCAGTCCGTACTCTACTGGGATCTGAATAGTAAGATGGTAGTTCCAGTCCGTACCCTACTGGGATCTGAATAGTAAGATGGTAGTTCCAGTCCGTACCCTACTGGGATCTGAATAGTAAGATGGTAGTTCCAGTCCGTACTCTACTGGGATCTGAATAGTAAGATGGTAGTTCCAGTCCGTACCCTACTGGGATCTGAATAGTAAGATGGTAGTTCCAGTCCGTACCCTACTGGGATCTGAATAGTAAGATGGTAGTTCCAGCCTTCAGAGATACTAAGGATTAGCAGAAGAACAGAGGAGAGAGGAGGATATAGGGATAGAAGAGGAGAGAGAGACAGAGACAGAGAGGGAGGAAGGAATAGTGGAAACGAGAGAGGAGGATATAGGGATAGAAGAGGAGAGAGACAGAGACAGAGACAGAGAGGGAGGAAGGAATAGTGGAAACGAGAGAGGAGAGATAATCAGGGGAAAAGGAAGAAAGTTTCCTTCTTTGAGAAGACTTTACATAAACCCTGTCATCTCAATAAGCCCAGCACACACAGACAAACACACATACGCACTGATGCACTCACGCACACATACTACACACACATGTACAGTAAATCATTCCTCTAAGCTCTCCTGTTGTCCCTGTTGCTGGGAGAGAGGAAGGAAGGGCAACAGGGGCAGAGAGAGAGTGAAGAGTAAAATAGAGAGCTCATATTCATGCCTGAGGAGGTTGTTATTGCAATGTGTTTCCATGGAGACAGCAGGTTTCCAGTGCTGTTATTCTGGCCCTTGCTCACTCAGATCACAAATCAAATCAAATTATATTGGTCACATACACATATTTAGCAGATGTTATTGCGGGCGATGATTGTGTGTGTATGTGTTTGCGAGGTTATGCCCACTCTCTGTCATATCAGTGTGTTGAGAGTATTTGCAATGTTTATTTGCATAGTTGCATTTATACTGTACAATGTACTGTATGTACGTGTGTGTGTGTACCGTAGATGTCGGTCTGAAGGTATGTGGTCAAAAATAGAACTGACTCTCCATGTAGCTGATACACCGGTGAGCCATGAGGTGAGACACTGGTGAACCATGAGATGAGACACTGGTGAACCATGAGGTGAGACACTGGTGAGCCATGAGGTGAACCATGAGGTGAGACACTGGTGAACCATGAGATGAGACACTGGTGAACCATGAGGTGAGACACTGGTGAGCCATGAGGTGAACCATGAGGTGAGACACTGGTGAGCCATGAGGTGAGACACCGGTGAGCCATGAGGTGAGACACCGTGAGTGAGCCATGAGGTGAGACACCGGTGAGCCATGAGGTGAGACACCGGTGAGCCATGAGGTGAGACACCGTTGAGCCATGTGGTGAGACACCGGTGAACCATGAGGTGAGACACCGGTGAGCCATGAGGTGAACCATGAGGTGAGACACCGGTGAGCCATGAGGTGAACTATGAGGTAAGACACCGGTGAACCATGAGTTCAGCCGGTCATATGGCTCATTCACCCAAACTGTGTGTGTGTGTGGTGTGTGTGCATGTTTGCAGTCTCAATGAGAATGATGGAGGGTAAGGGGGACAGCGGTGGAGAAAGAGAGAGGTTGAGAGAGGAAAAAGCAGCCGTGATTCAGCAATTATTTCTTCAGTTGAAAATAATGAAAATCGTCTTTTAAATGAAAACCCCCATCAACAAAATAGAAAATGATAATGTTGCTGGTCAGCAGAGTGGTGTTGTGATGAGAAACAGAAAAGAGGAGGAGATTGGATTGACAGGTTTACTGCTCAGTGTGAGAACTATTCTCTACACGCTGAACATCCACACAGACTTGGTGGTCTGTTGAATAATGGGTAGTGAAGTTTTCTAATGTCTGGTGGCTACTGCTGCTTTACTACAGGCTGACTTAGTCACACACACACACGCTGGTGCTGGTTATGTCATACTCAATCTGTGGCACCCTGGGGTGAGTGTCACACGGACAAACAGGCAATGACATCATCCCAGTCAGTATGTGTTTAGAAAGAGGGGATGGAGTGGTCTGGTCAAATAAAGACCCGGTCTCCTCCTCATCCACAGAGACTACTGACTGACTGACTGTTCCTCAGCCACAGAGACTACTGACTGACTGTCTCCTCCTCAGCCACAGAGACTACTGACTGACTGACTGTCTGTTCCTCAGCCACAGAGACTACTGACTGACTGACTGACCCTCTGTCTCCTCCTCAGCCACAGAGACTACTGACTGACTGACTGACCCTCTGTCTCCTCCTCAGCCACAGAGACTACTGACTGACTGTCTGTTCCTCAGCCACAGTGACTACTGACTGACTGACTGACCCTCTGTCTCCTCCTCAGCCACAGAGACTACTGACTGACTGTTCCCCAGCCACAGAGACTACTACCTGACTGACTGACTGACTATCTGTTCCTCAGCCACAGAGACTACTGACTGACTGTCTGTTCCTCAGCCACAGAGACTACTGACTGACTGACTGTCTGTTCCTCAGCCACAGAGACTACTGACTAACTGACTGTCTGTTCCTCAGCCACAGAGACGACTGACTGACTGACTGTTCCTCAGCCACAGAGACTACTGACTGACTGTCTGTTCCTCAGCCACAGTGACTACTGACTGACTGACTGACCCTCTGTTCCTCAGCCACAGCCACAGTTCCCCAGCCACAGAGACTACTACCTGACTGACTGACTGACTATCTGTTCCTCAGCCACAGAGACTACTGACTGACTGTCTGTTCCTCAGCCACAGAGACTGACTGACTGACTGTCTGTTCCTCAGCCACAGAGACTACTGACTGACTGTCTGTTCCTCAGCCACAGAGACCCTGACTGTCTCTGTTCCTCAGCCACAGAGACGACTGACTGACTGTCTGTTCCTGAGACGACTGACTGACTGACTGTCTGTTCCTCAGCCACAGAGACTACTGACTGACTGACTGACCCTCTGTCTCCTCTTCAGCCACAGAGACTAATGACTGACTGACTGACTGTTCCTCAGCCACATAGACTACTGACTAACTGACTGACCCTCTGTCTCTTCCTCAGCCACAGAGACTACTGACTGACTGACTGACCCTCTGTCTCCTCCTCAGCCACAGAGACTACTGACTGACTGACTGTCTGTTCCTCGGCCACAGAGACTACTGACTGACTGACTGTCTGTTCTTCAGCCACAGAGACTACTGACTGACTGACTGTCTGTTCCTCAGCCACAGAGACTACTGACTGACTTACTGTCTGTCTCCTCTTCAGCCACAGAGACTACTGACTGACTGACTGACTGACTGTTTGTTCCTCAGCCACAGGGACTACTTACTGACTGACCCTCTGTCTCCTCCTCAGCCACAGAAACTACTGTGTCTGTTCCTCAGCCACAGAGACTACTGACTGACTGACTGTCTGTCTCCTCCTCAGCCACAGAGACTACTGACTGACTGACTGACCCTCTGTCTCCTCCTCAGCCACATAAACTACTGGCTGACTGACTGTTTGTTCCTCAGCCACAGAGACTACTGCCTGAATGACTGACTGTCTGTTCCTCAGCCACAGAGACTACTGACTGACTGTCTGTCTCCTCTTCAGCCACATATACTATTGCCTGAATGACTGACTGTCTCCTCCTCAGCCACAGAGACTACTGACTGACTGGCTGACGGACTGTCTGTTCCTCAGCCACAGGGACTACTGACTGACTGACTGTCTGTCTCCGCCTCAGCCATAGAGACTGACTGACTGACTGACTGTTCCTCAGCCACAGAGCCGACTGACTGTCTCCTCCTCAGCCACGGAGCCGACTGACTGACTGACTGACCCTCTGTCTCCTCCTCAGTCACAGAGACTACTGACTGACTGATGTTCCTCAGCCACAGACACTATGACGCATCAACTCCACAGTACAAAAGTCAGTTTTCTGTTGTGCAGAAGAGGAGAGATGAGATGTGGAGAGAGGAGAGATGAAGGCAAAATGAGAGGAGAGAGGAGAAGAGATGAAGGCAAAATGAGAGGAGAGAGAAGAAGAGCCAGGGAGAGATGAGAGGAGAGGAGTGTAACGGGATTCTTCCTGGGAAGGAGAGGCGGACCAAAATGCAACGTGGTTGAAGTTCATGTTTTTTAATAAGGAAACTAAACATGAACATAATACAAAACAATAAACGTGGAAAACCAAAACAGCCCTAACTGGTGCAACAAACACAAAGACAGGAAACAACCACCCACAAAACCCAACACAAAACAGGCTACCTAAATATGGTTCCCAATCAGAGACAATGACTAACACCTGCCTCTGATTGAGAACCATATCAGGCCAAACATAGAATGCCCACTCAGATCACACCCTGACCAAACAAAACATAGAAACATACAAAGCAAACTATGGTCAGGGTGTGACAAGGAGAAGAGAAGAGAGGAGAGATGGAGACAAAAAGAGAGGAGAGAGAAGAAGAGATGAGATGAGGAGAGGTCGAGAGAGCAGAGGGGAGATGGAGATAAAAGGAGAGGAGAGAGGAGAGGAGGAGGAGGGGAGGCGAGGCAGGGAGAGAATGAGATGTAGGGAATGAGTGGTGGACACAGGTGATGTCTCTCCTCTCAATCATCTTTCTACTCTCCTTTCCTCATCTTATTAATCTCTCTATTTCTCTCTCTCTCGCTCTCTCTCTCTTCCTGTCTCTCTACCTGTGTCTCTTCCTTCCTCTCTCTTTCTCTCTCTCTCACTCTCTTTCACTCTTCCTCTCTCCCTTGCTCTCTCTTCCTCCCTCTCTTCCTGTCTCTCTTCCTGTCTCTCTCTCCCCCTCTCCCCTCTCTCTCTCTCTCTCTCTCTCTCTCTCTCTCTCAATTCAATTCAATTCAATTCAAGGGCTTTATTGGCATGGGAAACATGTGTTAACATTGCCAAAGCAAGTGAGGTAGACAACATACAAAGTGAATATATAAAGTGAAAAACAACAAAAATTAACAGTAAACATTACACATACAGAAGTTTCAAAACAGTAAAGACATTACAAATGTCATATTATATATATATACAGTGTTCTAACAATGTACAAATGGCTAAAGGACACAAGATAAAATAAATAAGCATAAATATGGGTTGTATTTACAATGGTGTTTGTTCTTCACTGGTTGCCCTTTTCTCGTGGCAACAGGTCACAAATCTTGCTGCTGTGATGGCACACTGTGGAATTTCACCCAGTAGATATGGGAGTTTTTCAAAATCTCTCTCTCTCTCTCTCTCTCTCTCCCTCTCTCGCTTCCTCTCTTTCTCTCTTCTTCTCTCTCAATCCAGTTTCAATTTAAGGACTTTATTGGCATGGGTAACAGATAATAAACAAAAGTTCCAAAATAATATTATGTGCAAATAGTTAAAATACAAAAGGGAAAATAAATAAACATAAATATGGGTTGTATTTACTATGGTGTCTGTTCTTCACTGGTTTCCCTTTTCTTGTGGCAACAGGTCACACATCTTGTTGCTGTGATGTCACAGTGTTTGTTGTCATTCACAGTGGTCAGGTATTCTGCCTCTGTGAACTCTCTGTTTAGGGTCAGTCACAGTGGTCAGGTATTCTGCCTCTGTGAACTCTCTGTTTAGGGTCAGTCACAGTGGTCAGGTATTCTGCCTCTGTGAACTCTCTGTTTAGGGTCATTCACAGTGGTCAGGTATTCTGCCTCTGTGAACTCTCTGTTTAGGGTCAGTCACAGTGGTCAGGTATTCTGCCTCTGTCTACTCTCTGTTTAGGGTCAGTCACAGTGGTCAGGTATTCTGCCTCTGTGAACTCTCTGTTTAGGGTCATTCACAGTGGTCAGGTATTCTGCCTCTGTGAACTCTCTGTTTAGGGTCAGTCACAGTGGTCAGGTAGTCTGCCTCTGTACTCTCTGTTTGGGGTCAGTCACAGTGGTCAGGTAGTCTGCCTCTGTACTCTCTGTTTGGGGTCAGTCACAGTGGTCAGGTAGTCTGCCTCTGTACTCTCTGTTTGGGGTCAGTCACAGTGGTCAGGTATTCTGCCGCTGTGTACTCTCTGTTTGGGGTCAGTCACAGTGGTCAGGTATTCTGCCACTGTGTACTCTCTGTTTGGGGTCAGTCACAGTGGTCAGGTATTCTGCCACTGTGTACTCTCTGTTTGGGGTCAGTCACAGTGGTCAGGTATTCTGCCGCTGTGTACTCTCTGTTTGGGGTCAGTCACAGTGGTCAGGTAGTCTGCCTCTGTACTCTCTGTTTGGGGTCAGTCACAGTGGTCAGGTATTCTGCCGCTGTGTACTCTCTGTTTGGGGTCAGTCACAGTGGTCAGGTATTCTGCCACTGTGTACTCTCTGTTTGGGGTCAGTCACAGTGGTCAGGTATTCTGCCACTGTGTACTCTCTGTTTGGGGTCAGTCACAGTGGTCAGGTATTCTGCCTCTGTGTACTCTCTGTTTAGGGTCAGTCACAGTGGTCAGGTATTCTGCCACTGTGTACTCTCTGTTTGGGGTCAGTCACAGTGGTCAGGTATTCTGCCTCTGTGTACTCTCTGTTTAGGGTCATTCACAGTGGTCAGGTATTCTGCCTCTGTGTACTCTCTGTTTAGGGTCATTCACAGTGGTCAGGTATTCTGCCACTGTGTACTCTCTGTTTAGGGTCAGTCACAGTGGTCAGGTATTCTGCCACTGTGTACTCTCTGTTTAGGGTCATTCACAGTGGTCAGGTATTCTGCCTCTGTATACTCTCTGTTTAGGGTCAGTCACAGTGGTCAGGTATTCTGCCTCTGTGTACTCTCTGTTTAGGGCCAAATAGCATTCTAGTTTGCTCAGTTTTTTTGTAAATTCTTTCCATTGTGTCAAGTAATTATCTTTCTGTTTTCTCATGATTTGGTTGGGTCTAATTGTGTTGCTGTCCTGGGGCTCTGTGGGGTCTGTTTGTGTTTGTGAACAGAGCCCCAGGACCAGCTTGCTTAGGGGACTCTTTTCCAGGTTCATCTCTCTGTAGGTGATGGCTTTGAAATGGAAGATTTGGGAATCACTTCCTTTTAGGTGGTTGTAGAATTTAACGGCTCTTTTCTGAATTTGATAATTAGCGGGTATCGGCCTAATTCTGCTCTGCGCGTGCATTATTTGGTGTTTTATGTTGTACAAGGAGGATATTTTTGCATGCAGAGTGTCAATTTGGTGTTTGTCCCATTTAGTGAATTGTTGGTGTACCCCAGACCTCACAACCATAAAGGGCAATGGGTTCTATAACTGATTCAAGTATTTTTAGCCAGATCCTAATTGGTATGTCGAATTGTATGAACTTTTTGATGGCATAAAAGGCCCTTCTAGCTTTGTGGAAGTTACCTGTGGCGCTGATGTTTAGGCCAAGGTATGTATAGTTTTTTGTGTGCTCTTGGGTAATGGTGTCTAGATGGAATTTGTATTTGTGATCCTGGCAACTGGACCTTTTCTGGAACAGCATTATTTTTGTCTTGCTGAGATCTACTGTCAGAGACTTTACTTTTGTTGCCTAATTGTTTTCTGTTAGGTTTCCACACTACTTTCCTTCCATCTATAACTTTTCTTAATATTATACAATTCCTTTGTTTTTGAGGCCTCATGATTGAGTATTGCTCTGTTCAAGTAGACTGTGATTTTGCTGTGATCTTGGGGTGTCAGTGGGCTGAATGTGAACATTCTGAGAGACTCTGGGTTGAGGTCAGTGATTAAGTAGTCTACAGTACTACTGCCAAGAGATGAGCTATCGGTCTACCTATGTAAAATGTTCTTGTTTTGATTAATTTAATACAGTGAGTTAGATCTGCTCTATAACAAATTAGCATACCCCCTGTGTCCCTTCCCTGTTTCACACCTGGTAGTTTGGTGGAGGGGACGACCAGCTCTCTGTAACCTAGAGGACAACCAGTGGATCCATCTCCTCTATATCATGTTTCTTGTAGGATGACAATGTCTGTATTTCTGATTTATTTGGTAGTTCGGGTTCAGGTTCCTGCTCTTTAGGCCAAAGGCAGATGATCTCAGGCCTTGGATATTCCAGTATGAGATAGTTTAGGCTTTGTGTTCCATAAAGTCTCCAATGCTGTTAGTCGTGAAGTTTGGTCTCAGACCAGTAAGTGTGAGCAGAGTCTGCTGAGCATCTGGTACATGCCATTGACTTGGGCGAGTGTAAGAGTGGGGGTTGGGCCTGTTTGCCCGCTCTATGTCTGGGTGTATGTGTGACTTCCATGTTGAGGGCCTCTTTGCGGGAGTGGGGGGCATGGGGTGGGCAGGAGGTGCATAGGTCCGATCTGAGGGGGCCTAAATGCGGTGTGGCCATGGTTGGCTTGGGGGAGGTGTTGATTGGTGTGGATGTGGCTGGTGGTGCTTTGGTCTGGATGTAGGTCCTCAATGTGTATGTCCGGGGGGGGTGGGGGGTGTGCAGGTCTATGAGAGTGTCTCGCTGGTCTGGGCAGGGTGTCTGTTGACCTGTTGCTCCTGTGTGAGGTGGTGGGGCTGCGGTTGAGGGCGATGTCTTTTGCGGTCTGGGCGAAGGTGGGCACTGCTGCCTTGTATAGGTGGACCTGTTTACAAAGGCTGTTCATGTCCAAGGTGGAGTGGTGGGCCAGGTAGACATTTGGTTTTGAGGCACAGTCATGGGAAATACTTGTGTTTACCTTCTGTATGGTAGCAAGGTGGGAGTCTTCGTGGTAGCAGGGTGGCGATAACTACTTGTGCGTTGGGGAGAGTTAACTTTTTCAATCACTTCCTTGAGTGCTGTGGCCACCCTTTCCTGCTGGGTTCTTAGGTAATTTGTGCCTGTGTGTATTATTATGTGGCTAGGTGAACCTAGTTGGTTCTCAGGCAGAAGGTCTAGGGCACGCTGGGTGTTTGGACACCAGAGTTTAGAGACTGTGTGTTTCATAAAAAAGTGTATTTTCTAGTATATATTTCCCGTTTGAGTCCATAAGGAGTACAATCTTCATTTTGTGATGTTATTAAAAAGTGTATGAACCAAATACTGTAATTTAGGAAGGAAACCTCCTTTGGATATTAATTTTCCAGCCAATATGATGTTAATACAATATGAAGAACGATTAAACAATTTTTGTTGAGATAGGAATTTGATTTTAGTTTTCTAACGAGATTCTAGTTTTCATGTCCTTTGCACATTAACTAAGCCACACCCGAATGAGTTCAGAAGAGTGTGTCAGTGTGATGGAACTCCCCTTTTTGACCAGAGTGCTTATAAGGACTTGCTAAGAATTAATATGCAGACAAAAAGACGTGAGACCGTGGTCCACACGTTGAAATAGTTAGAAACTTTGTACTGAGACCAGCAGATGTGAAGCCATGGCTACACGTTGAAATGATTGGGAAACTCTGAAACTCAACATGAGGTGAAGAAAAATTCACTAGATCCAAATATTGACAGTATTCAATTATTGACCTTTACATGCAGTTGTGCATGTAAAGGAACCTAGAACACGAGGTGGGAAGGAAGGAAATCCCATCTCAGACAGTCACTGAGTATCTGTTCTTTTTGAACACTCCACTACAATACCGAAACTAATAAGAAGGACATTGTGACCCCTGATGGACAATCAGAGCCTTACAACCATCGAGCCCTTCCCCATAGAAGGATCGGTTCGTTTCAACAGAGAGGCGACGAACAAATACATTTAACTTAGACGTAAATACATTGCATTTCTTACCCAAACGGGCGGCAGTTTGTGTGCAATGTATATAGTTACTGTGAGCGTAGTTTCCAAATGTGCGATGAATGTCCGTTTCTCCGTATCTCTCTATTTTCCCACCCCCTTTTTCATCTCTGTGTAACAAGCCGTCATATCTTGTCAGTCCACTAGGGACTTTTGTCTCATGTAAGAGTGTATGTGTATTCTGTATTATTATTTAGTTAGTTAGTAAACAAATAATGTTATCAATTTGTGTAGAACTGAATAATCACAAAGGCTGGGGTTCTTGCAGATTCACGAAGTCTGCGACGTTCAGAATGAGACTGATATTAGGTAATGCTTAATCAGTCAAATGTATTTATAAAGCCCTTTTTACATCATCTGATGTAACAAAGTGCTATACAGAAACCCAGCCTAAAACCCCAAACAGCAAGCAACGCATATGTAGAAGCATGGTGGCTGGGAAAAACTCCCTAGAAAAGAAAGAACCGAGGAAGAAACCTAGAGAGGAACCAGGCTATGAGGGGTGGCCAGTCCTCTTCTGGCTGTGCCGGGTGGAGATTATAACAGAACATGGCCAAGATGTTCATAGATGACCATCAGGGTCAGATAATAATAATCACAGTGGTTGTGGAGGGTGCAACAGGTCAGCACCACAGGAGTAAATGTCAGTTGGCTTTTCATAGCCGATGATTCAGAGTTAGAAACAGCAGGTGCGGTAGAGAGAGAGAGTCGAAAACAACAGGTCCGGGACAAGGCAGCACGTCCGGTGAACAGGTCAGGGTTCCATAGCCGCAGGCACAACAGTTGAAACTGGAGTGGCAGGAGGCCAGGTAGTCCTGAGGCATGGTCCTAGGGCTCAGGTCCTCCGAGACGAGAGACAGAGAGAGAGAATTAGAATTAGAGGGAGCATACTTAAATTTACACAGGACACCGGATGAGACAGGAGAAATACTCCAGATATAGCAGACTGATCCTAGCCCCCCGACACATAAACTATTACAGTATAATTACTGTGGGCTGATACAAGAGGGGTCGGGAGACACTGTGGCCCCGTCCGACTATACCCCCGGACAGGGCCAACCAGGCAGGACATCTTCAACCACCAACTTACTAACCGTAGACAAGGCCGAGTATAGCCCACAAAGATATCTCCCATGGCACAAACCCGAGGGGGGCGCCAACATGGACAGGAAGATCACGTCAGAGACTCAACCCACTGAAGTGATGCACCGCTCCTAGGGATGGCATGGAAAAGCACCAGTAAGCCAGTGACTCAGCCCCCGTAATAGGGTTAGAGGCAGAGAATCCCAGTTTAGAGAGGGGAACTGGCCAGGCAGAGACAGCAAGGGTGGTTCGTTGCTCCAGTGCCTTTCTGTTCACCTTCACACCCCTGGGCCAGACTACACTCAATCATAGGACCTACTGAAGAGATGAGTCTTCAGTAAAGACTTAAAGGTTGAGACCGAGTCTGCGTCTCTCACATGGGTAGGCAGACCATTCCATAAAAATGGAGCTCTATAGGAGAAAGCCCTGCCTCCAGCTGTTTGCTTAGAAATTCTAGGGACAATTAGGAGGCCTGAGTCTTGTGACCGTAGCGTACGTGTAGGTATGTACGGCAGGACCAAATCAGAAAGATAGATAGGAGCAAGCCCATGTAATGCTTTGTAGTTTAGAAATAAAACCTTGAAATGAACCCTAGCCTTAACAGGAAGCCAGTGTAGAGAGGCTAGCACTGGAGAATTATAAAAAAAAAATTGGTTCTAGTCAGGATTCTAGCAGCCATGTTTAGCACTAACTGAAGTTTATTTAGTGCTTTATCCGGGTAGTCAGAAAGTAGAGCATTGCAGTAGTCTAATCTACAAGTGACAAAAGCATGAATACATTTTTCTGCATCAGTTTTGGACAGAAAGTTTCAGATTTTTGCAATGTTACGTAGATGGAAAAAAGCTGTCCTTGAAACAGTCTTGATATGTTTGTCAAAAGAGAGATCAGGGTCCAGAGTAACGCCAAGGTCCTTCACAGTTTTATTTGAGATGACTGTACAACTATCAAGATTAATTGTCAGATCCAACATAAGATCTCTTTTGTTTCTTGGGAGTTCAATAAGTAAATCATTTGCCACCATCCACTTCCTTATTCATGAAACACAGGCTTCCAGGGTGGGAAATGTTGGGGATTCACCATGTTTCATCGAAATGTACAGCTGTGTATCGTCCGCAAAGCAGTGTAAGTTAACATTATGGTTCCGAATTACATCACCAAGAGGTAAAAAAATGTAGTGAAACAATAGAGGTCCTAAAACGGAACCTTGAGGAACACCAACATTTACAGTTGATTTGTCAGAGGACAAACCATCCGCAGAGACAAACTGATATCTTTCTGACAGATAAGATCTAAACCAGGCCAGAACTTGTCCATGTAGACCAATTTGGGTTTCCAATCTCTCCAAAAGAATGTGGTGATCGATGGTATCAAAAGCAGCACTAAGGTCTAGGAGCACGAGGACAGATGCAGAGCCTTGGTCTGACATCATTAAAAGTCATTTACCACCTTCACGAGTGCAGTCTCAGTGCTATGGTGGGGTGTATATCCAGACTGAAGTGTTTTGTATACATTGTTAGTCTTCAGGAAGGCAGTGAGTTGCTGAGCAATAGCTTTTTCATTTTTTTTAGAGGAATGGGAGATTTGATAGAGGCCGGTAGTTTTCTATTTCCTGGGTCAAGGTTTGGCTTTTTTAAGACAGCCACTTTTAGTGAGTTTGGTACACATCCGGTGGATAGGGAGCCGTTTATTATGTTCAATAAATGTTTAATAAATGACTTATCAATATATCTTATATATATCATCTTGAGTTAAATTCGGGAGATGGTAACTCGTTAAACAACTTCTTCCGTGGTGCCCCATATTCCAAATGAGTTAATTGTTACATGATTAATATAATCAGGTAACAATTAAACAAAGTTAGTGGATTAAATAAATAACAGTCATCACATTAATAAAAGTCACGTCATGACAGTATTGTAAGGACCTCTGAACAGCGGGAGAGGGCTTCACAGACCTCTGCATTTTGGTGGGGTAGGCTGTGAAACTCCTGCCAATTTTGGGCTCAAGGGCTTTGACAACATTCAATTCACACCTCAGTGCAAATTGAAGTTGTAATCAGATATGTTCTGTCCTGGCAATCTTGGTAGCCTTAGCCTTAACTTAGCATTCAGTCCTTGTAAAATATATCATTGTAATGGTTTTTACTTCTTGGCATTAAATGTAGCTTCAGACTAAACATTACTCACTCAGTTCCAGGTTGAATGGTGTTTTCATGTTTCTGTTGTTTGTTTGCCAGAAAATTTGCTGTATAGCTTGAAAATAACAATCTTTGGTAGTATCCTTCCAGGTATTTTTTTCCAAATTCAGGTTGTAAGTTTGGAGTTTTGATTTGGAGTGAAGGTTATGTTGTGGAGGGTAGTATCCTGTATATGTCCTGGTGACATAGTGAAGGTTATGTTCTGGAGGCTAGTATCCTGTATATGTCCTGGTGACATAGTGAAGGTTATGTTGTGGAGGCTAGTATCCTGTATATGTCCTGGTGACATAGTGAAGGTTATGTTGTAGAGGGTAGCATCCTGTATATGTCCTGGTGACATAGTGAAGGTTATGTTGTGGAGGGTAGCATCCTGTATATGTCCTGGTGACATAGTGAAGGTTATGTTGTAGAGGGTAGCATCCTGTATATGTCCTGGTGACATAGTGAAGGTTATGTTGTAGAGGGTAGCATCCTGTATATGTCCTGGTGACATAGTGAAGGTTATGTTGTGGAGGGTAGCATCCTGTATATGTCCTGGTGACATAGTGAAGGTTATGTTGTGGAGGCTAGTATCCTGTATATGTCCTGGTGACATAGTGAAGGTTATGTTGTGGAGGCTAGTATCCTGTATATGTCCTGGGACATAGTGAAGGTTATGTTGTGGAGGCTAGTATCCTGTATATGTCCTGGGACATAGTGAAGGTTATGTTGTGGAGGCTAGTATCCTGTATATGTCCTGGTGACATAGTGAAGGTTATGTTGTAGAGGGTAGCATCCTGTATATGTCCTGGTGACATAGTGAAGGTTATGTTGTAGAGGGTAGTATCCTGTATATGTCCTGGTGACATAGTGAAGGTTATGTTGTGGAGGGTAGTATCCTGTATATGTCCTGGTGACATAGTGAAGGTTATGTTCTGGAGGGTAGTATCCTGTATATGTCCTGGTGACATAGTGAAGGTTATGTTCTGGAGGGTAGTATCCTGTATATGTCCTGGTGACATAGTGAAGGTTATGTTGTGGAGGGTAGTATCCTGTATATGTCCTGGTGACATAGTGAAGGTTATGTTCTGGAGGGTAGTATCCTGTATATGTCCTGGTGACATAGTGACGGTTATGTTGTAGAGGGTAGTATCCTGTATATGTCCTGGTGACATAGTGAAGGTTATGTTCTGGAGGGTAGTATCCTGTATATGTCCTGGTGACATAGTGAAGGTTATGTTGTGGAGGGTAGTATCCTGTATATGTCCTGGTGACATAGTGAAGGTTATGTTCTGGAGGGTAGTATCCTGTATATGTCCTGGTGACATAGTGAAGGTTATGTTCTGGAGGGTAGTATCCTGTATATGTCCTGGTGACATAGTGAAGGTTATGTTGTGGAGGGTAGTATCCTGTATATGTCCTGGTGACATAGTGAAGGTTATGTTCTGGAGGGTAGTATCCTGTATATGTCCTGGTGACATAGTGACGGTTATGTTGTAGAGGGTAGTATCCTGTATATGTCCTGGTGACATAGTGAAGGTTATGTTCTGGAGGGTAGTATCCTGTATATGTCCTGGTGACATAGTGAAGGTTATGTTGTGGAGGGTAGTATCCTGTATATGTCCTGGTGACATAGTGAAGGTTATGTTCTGGAGGGTAGTATCCTGTATATGTCCTGGTGACATAGTGAAGGTTATGTTCTGGAGGGTAGTATCCTGTATATGTCCTGGTGACATAGTGAAGGTTATGTTGTGGAGGCTAGTATCCTGTATATGTCCTGGTGACATAGTGAAGGTTATGTTGTGGAGGCTAGTATCCTGTATATGTCCTGGTGACATAGTGAAGGTTATGTTGTAGAGGGTAGTATCCTGTATATGTCCTGGTGACATAGTGAAGGTTATGTTGTAGAGGGTAGTATCCTGTATATGTCCTGGTGACATAGTGAAGGTTATGTTGTAGAGGGTAGTATCCTGTATATGTCCTGGTGACATAGTGAAGGTTATGTTGTAGAGGGTAGTATCCTGTATATGTCCTGGTGACATAGTGAAGGTTATGTTGTAGAGGGTAGCATCCTGTATATGTCCTGGTGACATAGTGAAGGTTATGTTGTAGAGGGTAGTATCCTGTATATGTCCTGGTGACAAAGTGAAGGTTATGTTGTGGAGGGTAGTATCCTGTATATGTCCTGGTGACAAAGTGAAGGTTATGTTGTGGAGGGTAGCATCCTGTATATGTCCTGGTGACATAGTGAAGGTTATGTTGTGGAGGGTAGCATCCTGTATATGTCCTGGTGACATAGTGAAGGTTATGTTGTGGAGGGTAGTATCCTGTATATGTCCTGGTGACATAGTGAAGGTTATGTTGTGGAGGGTAGCATCCTGTATATGTCCTGGTGACATAGTGAAGGTTATGTTGTGGAGGGTAGCATCCTGTATATGTCCTGGTGACATAGTGAAGGTTATGTTGTGGAGGGTAGCATCCTGTATATGTCCTGGTGACATAGTGACGGTTATGTTGTGGAGGGTAGCATCCTGTATATGTCCTGGTGACATAGTGACGGTTATGTTGTAGAGGGTAGTATCCTGTATATGTCCTGGTGACATAGTGAAGGTTATGTTCTGGAGGGTAGTATCCTGTATATGTCCTGGTGACATAGTGAAGGTTATGTTGTGGAGGGTAGTATCCTGTATATGTCCTGGTGACATAGTGAAGGTTATGTTCTGGAGGGTAGTATCCTGTATATGTCCTGGTGACATAGTGAAGGTTATGTTCTGGAGGGTAGTATCCTGTATATGTCCTGGTGACATAGTGAAGGTTATGTTGTGGAGGGTAGTATCCTGTATATGTCCTGGTGACATAGTGAAGGTTATGTTCTGGAGGGTAGTATCCTGTATATGTCCTGGTGACATAGTGACGGTTATGTTGTAGAGGGTAGTATCCTGTATATGTCCTGGTGACATAGTGAAGGTTATGTTCTGGAGGGTAGTATCCTGTATATGTCCTGGTGACATAGTGAAGGTTATGTTGTGGAGGGTAGTATCCTGTATATGTCCTGGTGACATAGTGAAGGTTATGTTCTGGAGGGTAGTATCCTGTATATGTCCTGGTGACATAGTGAAGGTTATGTTCTGGAGGGTAGTATCCTGTATATGTCCTGGTGACATAGTGAAGGTTATGTTGTGGAGGCTAGTATCCTGTATATGTCCTGGTGACATAGTGAAGGTTATGTTGTGGAGGCTAGTATCCTGTATATGTCCTGGTGACATAGTGAAGGTTATGTTGTAGAGGGTAGTATCCTGTATATGTCCTGGTGACATAGTGAAGGTTATGTTGTAGAGGGTAGTATCCTGTATATGTCCTGGTGACATAGTGAAGGTTATGTTGTAGAGGGTAGTATCCTGTATATGTCCTGGTGACATAGTGAAGGTTATGTTGTAGAGGGTAGTATCCTGTATATGTCCTGGTGACATAGTGAAGGTTATGTTGTAGAGGGTAGCATCCTGTATATGTCCTGGTGACATAGTGAAGGTTATGTTGTAGAGGGTAGTATCCTGTATATGTCCTGGTGACAAAGTGAAGGTTATGTTGTGGAGGGTAGTATCCTGTATATGTCCTGGTGACATAGTGAAGGTTATGTTGTAGAGGGTAGCATCCTGTATATGTCCTGGTGACATAGTGAAGGTTATGTTGTGGAGGGTAGCATCCTGTATATGTCCTGGTGACATAGTGAAGGTTATGTTGTGGAGGGTAGTATCCTGTATATGTCCTGGTGACATAGTGAAGGTTATGTTGTGGAGGGTAGCATCCTGTATATGTCCTGGTGACATAGTGAAGGTTATGTTGTGGAGGGTAGCATCCTGTATATGTCCTGGTGACATAGTGAAGGTTATGTTGTGGAGGGTAGCATCCTGTATATGTCCTGGTGACATAGTGACGGTTATGTTGTGGAGGGTAGCATCCTGTATATGTCCTGGTGACATAGTGAAGGTTATGTTGTAGAGGGTAGCATCCTGTATATGTCCTGGTGACATAGTGAAGGTTATGTTGTGGAGGCTAGTATCCTGTATATGTCCTGGTGACATAGTGAAGGTTATGTTGTGGAGGGTAGTATCCTGTATATGTCCTGGTGACATAGTGAAGGTTATGTTGTGGAGGGTAGTATCCTGTATACCTCCTTCCCGAAAAATCTAAGTTTATAGAACTCAAAATCTATTTTTTGGTAAAAACATGCTGAAAAATGCGGGAGCTCATCTGCTCTCTCCCTCTCTTCCTCTCTCTCTCTCTCTCTCCCTCTCTCTTCTCATCTGTTACATATTTGGCCTCTGTCCTCCATCACTTTGCTGTATTCTCCAGAGTGGTGTCACTATCCAATAACCTGTAGTATTGGATAGTGTAGTAATAGACAAGAACACGCACGCACACACACACACACACACACACACACACACACACACGCTAGTTGATGTTGCCAGTCGTGGATGTCTTCATGGAACGGAATGACATCACTCCTTTTTCTTTGTTTTTTCAAAAATGTTGGTTCTTGGTTCTGTCTGTGTTGGGGATAAGGTTGGAGTTTAACATTCTCCTGTCCCCTGGGCTGTCTGTGTTGGGGATAGGGTTGGAGTTTAACATTCTCCTGTCCCCTGGGCTGTCTGTGTTGGGGATAGGGTTGGAGTTTAACATTCTCCTGTCCCCTGGGCTGTCTGTGTTGGGGATAGGGTTGGAGTTTAACATTCTCCTGTCCCCTGGGCTGTCTGTGTTGGGGATAGGGTTGGAGTTTAACATTCTCCTGTCCCCTGGGCTGTCTGTGTTGGGGATAGGGTTGGAGTTTAACATTATCCTGTCCCCTGGGCTGTCTGTGTTGGGGATAAGGTTGGAGTTTAACATTCTCCTGTCCCCTGGGCTGTCTGTGTTGGGGATAAGGTTGGAGTTTAACATTCTCCTGTCCCCTGGGCTGTCTGTGTTGGGGATAGGGTTGGAGTTTAACATTCTCCTGTTCCCTGGGCTGTCTGTGTTGGGGATAGGGTTGGAGTTTAACATTCTCCTGTCCCCTGGGCTGTCTGTGTTGGGGATAGGGTTGGAGTTTAACATTCTCCTGTCCCCTGGGCTGTCTGTGTTGGGGATAAGGTTGCAGTTTAACATTCTCCTGTCCCCTGGGCTGTCTGTGTTGGGGATAAGGTTGGAGTTTAACATTCTCCTGTCCCCTGGGCTGTCTGTGTTGGGGATAAGGTTGCAGTTTAACATTCTCCTGTCCCCTGGGCTGTCTGTGTTGGGGATAGGGTTGGAGTTTAACATTCTCCTGTCCCCTGGACTGTCTGTGTTGGGGATAAGGTTGCAGTTTAACATTCTCCTGTCCCCTGGGCTGTCTGTGTTGGGGATAGGGTTGGAGTTTAACATTCTCCTGTCTCCTGGGCTGTGCTGTTTTCTGGGTTGTATCCTGGGCTGGGCTGCCCCCTGGCTGGGCTGTCTCTTTGGCTGTCTCCTGGGCTGTCGCCTGGGCTGTCTCCTGCTGTAGGGCCTGGGTGCAGTTTACATCAGCTGCCACTAGATGGCAATCTGAGAGAGAAGAAAAAGGCGAGCTTCAATCTTTTGTCACTTTGTGAGGTGTGTGTATTGGGTCAGTGTTTAGTCTTACTGCGTTAAAACAGTGTTTTTCCTCTTCTGGGTGATTGTGTGTGTGTGTGTGTGTGTGTGTGTGTGTGTGTGTGTGTGTGTGTGTGTGTGTGTGTGTGTGTGTGTGTGTGTGTGTGTGTGTGTGTGTATCTTTTTAGTGTGTGTGTGTGTATCATTTTAGAAGTTCTAATATAAACTACTAATGAGCATCTTTCTCTCTCTCTGTATTTCTCAGCCTCAGTCTGTCTCTGTATTTCTCAGCCTGTCTCTATATTTCTCAGCCTGTCTCTATATTTCTCAGCCTCAGTCTGTCTCTATATTTCTCAGCCTGTCTCTATATTTCTCAGCCTGTCTCTATATTTCTCAGCCTGTCTCTATATTTCTCAGCCTGTCTCTATATTTCTCAGTCTGTCTCTATATTTCTCAGTCTGTCTCTATATTTCTCAGTCTGTCTCTATATTTCTCAGTCTGTCTCTATATTTCTCAGCCTGTCTCTATATTTCTCAGTCTGTCTCTATATTTCTCAGCCTGTCTCTATATTTCTCAGCCTGTCTCTATATTTCTCAGTCTGTCTCTATATTTCTCAGCCTGTCTCTATATTTCTCAGCCTGTCTCTATATTTCTCAGCCTGTCTCTATATTTCTCAGCCTGTCTCTATATTTCTCAGCCTGTCTCTATATTTCTCAGTCTGTCTCTATATTTCTCAGTCTGTCTCTATATTTCTCAGCCTCAGTCTGTCTCTCTATTTCTCAGTCTGTCTCTCTATTTCTCAGCCTGTCTTTATATTTCTGTCTGTCTCTATATTTCTCAGTCTGTCTCTATATTTCTCAGCCTCAGTCTGTCTCTCTATTTCTCAGTCTGTCTTTATATTTCTCAGTCTGTCTCTATATTTCTCAGTCTGTCTCTATATTTCTCAGCCTGTCTCTACTTTTTCTCAGCCTGTGTTTATATTTCTCAGTCTGTCTCTATATTTCTCAGTCTGTCTCTATATTTCTCAGCCTCAGTCTGTCTCTCTATTTCTCAGCCTGTCTCTCTATTTCTCAGCCTGTCTTTATATTTCTCAGCCTGTCTCTATATTTCTCAGCCTGTCTCTATATTTCTCAGCCTGTCTCTATATTTCTCAGCCTGTCTCTATATTTCTCAGCCTGTCTCTCTATTTCTCAGCCTGAGCCTGTCTCTATATTTCTCAGCCTGTCTCTCTATTTCTCAGCCTGTCTCTATATTTCTCAGTCTGTCTCTATATTTCTCAGCCTGTCTCTCTATTTCTCAGCCTGTCTCTATATTTCTCAGTCTGTCTCTATATTTCTCAGCCTGTCTCTATATTTCTCAGCCTGTCTCTATATTTCTCAGCCTGTCTCTATATTTCTCAGCCTGTCTCTATATTTCTCAGCCTGTCTCTATATTTCTCAGCCTGTCTCTATATTTCTCAGTCTGTCTCTATATTTCTCAGCCTGTCTCTATATTTCTCAGCCTGTCTCTATTTCTCAGCCTGTCTCTATATTTCTCAGCCTGTCTCTCTATTTCTCAGCCTGTCTCTATATTTCTCAGCCTGTCTCTATATTTCTCAGCCTGTCTCTATATTTCTCAGCCTGTCTCTATATTTCTCAGCCTGTCTCTCTATTTCTCAGCCTGTCTCTATATTTCTCAGCCTGTCTCTCTATTTCTCAGCCTGTCTCTATATTTCTCAGCCTGTCTCTATATTTCTCAGCCTGTCTCTATATTTCTCAGCCTGTCTCTATATTTCTCAGCCAGCCTGTCTCTATATTTCTCAGCCTGTCTCTATATTTCTCAGCCTGTCTCTATATTTCTCAGCCTGTCTCTCTATTTCTCAGCCTGTCTCTATATTTCTCAGCCTGTCTCTGTATTTCTCAGCCTGTCTCTCTATTTCTCAGCCTGTCTCTCTATTTCTCAGCCTGAGCCTGTCTCTCTATTTCTCAGCCTGAGCCTGTCTCTCTATTTCTCAGCCTGAGCCTGTCTCTATATTTCTCAGCCTGTCTCTCTATTTCTCAGCCTGTCTCTATATTTCTCAGCCTGTCTCTCTATTTCTCAGCCTGAGCCTGTCTCTATATTTCTCAGCCTGTCTCTCTATTTCTCAGCCTGAGCCTGTCTCTCTATTTCTCAGCCTGAGCCTGTCTCTCTATTTCTCAGCCTGAGCCTGTCTCTCTATTTCTCAGCCTGTCTCTATATTTCTCAGCCAGCCTGTCTCTCTATTTCTCAGCCTGAGCCTGTCTCTCTATTTCTCAGCCTGTCTCTCTATTTCTCAGCCTGAGCCTGTCTCTCTATTTCTCAGCCTGTCTCTATATTTCTCAGCCTGTCTCTCTATTTCTCAGCCTGAGCCTGTCTCTATATTTCTCAGCCTGTCTCTCTATTTCAGCCTCAGCCTGTCTCTCTATTTCTCAGCCTGTCTCTCTATTTCTCAGCCTGAGCCTGTCTCTCTATTTCTCAGCCTGAGCCTGTCTCTATATTTCTCAGCCTGTCTCTCTATTTCTCAGCCTGAGCCTGTCTCTCTATTTCTCAGCCTCAGCCTGTCTCTCTATTTCTCAGCCTGTCTCTCTATTTCTCAGCCTGAGCCTGTCTCTCTATTTCTCAGCCTCAGCCTGTCTCTCTATTTCTCAGCCTGAGCCTGTCTCTCTATTTCTCAGCCTCAGCCTGTCTCTCTATTTCTCAGCCTCAGCCTGTCTCTCTATTTCTCAGCCTCAGCCTGTCTCTCTATTTCTCAGCCTCAGCCTGTCTCTCTATTTCTCAGCCTCAGCCAGTCTCTCTATTTCTCAGCCTCAGCCTGTCTCTCTATTTCTCAGCCTCAGCCTGTCTCTCTATTTCTCAGCCTGAGCCTGTCTCTCTATTTCTCAGCCTCAGCCTGTCTCTCTATTTCTCAGCCTGTCTCTCTATTTCTCAGCCTGTCTCTCTATTTCTCAGCCTGTCTCTCTATTTCTCAGCCTGTCTCTCTATTTCTCAGTCTGTCTCTATATTTCTCAGCCTGTCTCTCTATTTCTCAGCCTGAGCCTGTCTCTCTATTTCTCAGCCTGTCTCTATATTTCTCAGCCTGCCTCTCTATTTCTCAGCCTGAGCCTGTCTCTATATTTCTCAGCCTGTCTCTCTATTTCTCAGCCTGTCTCTCTATTTCTCAGCCTGTCTCTCTATTTCTCAGCCTGAGCCTGTCTCTCTATTTCTCAGCCTGAGCCTGTCTCTATATTTCTCAGCCTGTCTCTCTATTTCTCAGCCTGAGCCTGTCTCTCTATTTCTCAGCCTCAGCCTGTCTCTCTATTTCTCAGCCTGTCTCTCTATTTCTCAGCCTGAGCCTGTCTCTCTATTTCTCAGCCTCAGCCTGTCTCTCTATTTCTCAGCCTGAGCCTGTCTCTCTATTTCTCAGCCTCAGCCTGTCTCTCTATTTCTCAGCCTGAGCCTGTCTCTCTATTTCTCAGCCTCAGCCTGTCTCTCTATTTCTCAGCCTCAGCCTGTCTCTCTATTTCTCAGCCTCAGCCTGTCTCTCTATTTCTCAGCCTCAGCCTGTCTCTCTATTTCTCAGCCTCAGCCTGTCTCTCTATTTCTCAGCCTCAGCCTGTCTCTCTATTTCTCAGCCTCAGCCTGTCTCTCTATTTCTCAGCCTCAGCCTGTCTCTCTATTTCTCAGCCTCAGCCTGTCTCTCTATTTCTCAGCCTGAGCCTGTCTCTCTATTTCTCAGCCTCAGCCTGTCTCTCTATTTCAGCCTTTCTCAGCCTGTCTCTCTATTTCTCAGCCTGTCTCTCTATTTCTCAGCCTGTCTCTCTATTTCTCAGCCTGTCTCTCTATTTCTCAGTCTGTCTCTATATTTCTCAGCCTGTCTCTCTATTTCTCAGCCTGAGCCTGTCTCTATATTTCTCAGCCTGTCTCTATATTTCTCAGCCTGTCTCTCTATTTCTCAGCCTGAGCCTGTCCGGAGGTGCAAAGATCACAGAACAATTTACATGAACAAACACGTGTGTGTGTGTTATGCAGTGCATCATAAGGTGAAATTTGTTCTTGTAAATTGTTCTGTGATTTTTGCACCTCCGGACCCAGGGCTGCCATAGCAACCATTATGACTGAGCTATGCTATTTCATACTGAAACACACACACACACACACACACACACACACAGTGCATATTGGGGTTATACTCATTTCTGATCTCTAATTTCCTCTCCATGAATGAGTCCTGTCCAGTCAGGTCAGCTTCTCTCTCAGCAGAGCAAACCGTTTCACCTCATCTCTTTCCTTCTCCCCCACCCTCCGTCCTCTCATCTTTTACCTTCTCCCCCACTCTCCGTCCTCTCATCTTTTACCTTCTCCCCCACTCTCCGTCCTCTCATCTTTTACCTTCTCCCCCACTCTCCGTCCTCTCATCTTTTACCTTCTCCCCCACTCTCCGTCCTCTCATCTTTTACCTTCTCCCCCCCACCCTCCGTCCTCTCATCTTTTACCTTCTCCCCCACTCTCCGTCCTCTCATCTTTGACCTTCTCCATCTCTTCCTGTTCTACTCTCACATCACTATCCCCCCCCCTCCCCCTCCCCCCTCTCCTCCTCTCCCCCTCTCCCCCTCTCCTCCTCTCCCCCTCTCCTCCTCTCCCCCTCTCCTCCTCTCCTCCTCTCCTCCTCTCTCTCCCCCTCTCCTCCGCTCCCCCTCCCCCTCTCCTCCTCTCCCCTCTCCCGGCCTACATGGAGTGATCATTACTACTTTATTGTGTAGGATAGGGGGATTGTTATTGACAAAAATAATGATCCCCTTCTCCCCTCATCTCCTCTCTTCCCTCTCCTCCTTTCCTCCTCTCCTCTCTTTCTCTCCTACTTTAACCCTCCCTTCATCTCTTCTCTTCCTTTCCTTCTCTCCTCTTTTCCTCTCCTCCTTTCTTCCTTTCCTCTCTTCTCCTCTCCCCTCATCCTCTCCTCATCTCCTCTCTTCCTTTCTTCCTTTCCTCTCTTCTCCTCTCCCCTCATCCTCTCCTCATCTCCTCTCTTCCTCTCCTCCTTTCCCCCTCTTCTCTTCTACAATAAAGTAGGGATGATGAAGTTTACTGTTTAAAGTTACTCAGAGAAAAACAGGAAACACTACAGAAAAACAAATACATGTTAAATGGCAGATAGATATGACAGATATGTTAAATGGCAGATAGATATGACAGATATGTTAAATGGCAGATAGATATGACAGATATGTTAAATGGCAGATAGATATGACAGACATGTTAAATGGCAGATAGATATGACAGACATGTTAAATGGCAGATAGATATGACAGATATGTTAAATGGCAGATAGATATGACAGACATGTTAAATGGCAGATAGATATGACAGACATGTTAAATGGCAGATAGATATGACAGACATGTTAAATGGCAGATAGATATGACAGACATGTTAAATGGCAGATAGATATGACAGATATGTTAAATGGCAGATAGATATGACAGATATGTTAAATGGCAGATAGATATGACAGATATGTTAAATGGCAGATAGATATGACAGATATGTTAAATGGCAGATAGATATGACAGACATGTTAAATGGCAGATAGATATGACAGACATGTTAAATGGCAGATAGATATGACAGACATGTTAAATGGCAGATAGATATGACAGACATGTTAAATGGCAGATAGATATGACAGACATGTTAAATGGCAGATAGATATGACAGACATGTTAAATGGCAGATAGATATGACAGACATGTTAAATGGATGATAAAAGAGAAATGGATGAATGAGCGGATAGATGTTTTTTAATCTATTATAAAGCCAATTATTCTTACTCAATTTCTACCCGTCTATCTAATCCCAACTTGAAGTGCATTCAAACAGGAACCATGGACGGTACACAACAACTCCTCATAGAAGCAGCCAGTTCCCAGTAGAGAAGGATGGTCATGTAACAGTCAATAAATGGTACTGGGAAAAATACGCTGTGATTCCTAAAGTAAAGGGAGGGTCATGCTTTGAATTGCACTTCCCCCTCTAGAGGACACAAACCCAGTAACCTTCCTATGAGAATGGCCCAGCATTATCTCTGTAATGGTTGTCGTATGAAGGAGAGGACACAAACCCAGTAACCTTCCTATGAGAATGGCCCAGCCTTATCTCTGTAATGGTTGTCGTATGAAGGAGAGGACACAAACCCAGTAACCTTCCTATGAGAATGGCCCAGCATTATCTCTGTAATGGTTGTCGTATGAAGGAGAGGACACAAACCCAGTAACCTTCCTATGAGAATGGCCCAGCATTATCTCTGTAATGGTTGTCGTATGAAGGAGAGGACACAAACCCAGTAACCTTCCTATGAGAATGGCCCAGCATTATCTCTGTAATGGTTGTCGTATGAAGGAGAGGACACAAACCCAGTAACCTTCCTATGAGAATGGCCCAGCCTTATCTCTGTAATGGTTGTCGTATGAAGGAGAGGACACAAACCCAGTAACCTTCCTATGAGAATGGCCCAGCCTTATCTCTGTAATGGTTGTCGTATGAAGGAGAGGACCAAAGCGCAGCGTGGTAAGTGTTCATCTTGATTTTCAATACGAATAGTGAACACTGAAACAAAAAATAGTAAAACGACAAACGAACAGTCCTGAACGGTGAAATAAAAACACAGGACAGAAAATAAACACCCACGAAACACAAGTGGGAAAAGGCTACCTAAGTATGATTCTCAATCAGAGACAACTAACGACACCTGCCTCTGATTGAGAACCATACGAGGCCAAACGCAAACACAACATAGAAAACGGAACATAGACAACCCACCCAACTCACGCCCTGACCATACTAAAACAAAGACATAAATAAAATAACTAAGGTCAGAACGTAACAATCTCGTCAAACATACTAGACCTACATTAATGTCTGGCTTAATGCTAATCCTCGTTTTGTTTTTCATTTTCTATATTTTTCTCTCCACCTTCCTCTGTAGCTCAGTTGGTAAAGCATTGCAGAGCCTGGAGAGTGGGTTCGATTCCCGGGTCCACCCATATGGAAAACATGGATGCTTCCCAAGTGTAAATCAGATGTTATTATCTCAATCCACGTTGATTCAGTTCAATATAAAATGCATGTGTAAATATTACCAAAACAGAATCGTTTTTGTTTTACTAGTACAACTCTAATGAGAAATTGTAGAATGTACAATTGGATTCAATCTGATTCAATGATCTCTCCCAGTTTCTTTCTTCCCCTCTCTGAATCCATCCTGCCCAGAATCCCATGCTCCTCCCCTCGTCTTCATCTATTGTTTCTCTCATTGCATCTCTTTCTCCATCCCTCTCTCTCCATCCCTCTCTCTCCATCCCTCTCTCTATCCCTCTTTCTCCATCCCTCTCTCTCTATCCCTCTCTCTCCATCCCTCTCTCTCTATCCCTCTCTCT
>NC_056441.1:80819040-80846540 GCF_018296145.1 Oncorhynchus tshawytscha
GTCTGTCCTCCTCCTGTCCTGTTTCTCTCTATCAGTCTGTCCTCCTCTTGTCCTGTTTCTCTCTGTCAGTCTGTCCTCCTCCTGTCCTGTTTCTCTCTATCAGTCTGTCCTCCTCCTGTCCTGTTTCTCTCTATCAGTCTGTCCTCCTCCTGTCCTGTTTCTCTCTATCAGTCTGTCCTCCTGCTGTCCTGTTTCTCTCTATCAGTCTGTCCTCCTCCTGTCCTGTTTCTCTCTATCAGTCTGTCCTCCTCCTGTCCTGTTTCTCTCTGTCTCTATCAGTCTGTCCCTCTCCTGTCCTGTTTCTCTCTATCAGTCTGTCCTCCTCCTGTCCTGTTTCTCTCTATCAGTCTGTCCTCCTGCTGTCCTGTTTCTCTCTATCAGTCTGTCCTCCTCCTGTCCTGTTTCTCTCTATCAGTCTGTCCTCCTCCTGTCCTGTTTCTCTCTATCAGTCTGTCCTCCTCCTGTCCTGTTTCTCTCTGTCTCTATCAGTCTGTCCCTCTCCTGTCCTGTTTCTCTCTATCAGTCTGTCCTCCTCCTGTCCTGTTTCTCTCTATCAGTCTGTCCTCCTCTTGTCCTGTTTCTGTCTATCAGTCTGTCCTCCTCCTGTCCTGTTTCTCTCTATCAGTCTGTCCTCTTCCTGTCCTGTTTCTCTCTGTCAGTCTGTCCTCCTCCTGTCCTGTTTCTCTCTGTCTCTATCAGTCTGTCCTGTTTCTCTCTGTCTCTATCAGTATGTCCTCCTCCTGTCCTGTTTCTGTCTATCAGTCTGTCCTCCTCCTGTCCTGTTTCTCTCTATCAGTCTGTCCTCTTCCTGTCCTGTTTCTCTCTATCAGTCTGTCCTCCTCCTGTCCTGTTTTTCTCTGTCTCTATCAGTATGTCCTCCTCCTGTCCTGTTTCTCTCTATCAGTCTGTCCTCCTCCTGTCCTGTTTTTCTCTGTCTCTATCAGTCTGTCCTCCTCCTGTCCATCAGTCTGTCCTCCTCCTGTCCTGTTTCTCTCTATCAGTCTGTCCTCCTCCTGTCCTGTTTTTCTCTATCAGTCTATCCTCCTATCAGTCTGTCCTCCTCCTGTCCTGTTTCCTCTGTCTGTCTCTATCAGTCTGTCCTCCTCCTGTCCTGTTTCTCTCTGTCTCTATCAGTCTGTCCTCCTGTCCTGTTTCTCTCTATCAGTCTGTCCTCCTGTCCTGTTTCTCTCTATCAGTCTGTCCTCCTCCTGTCCTGTTTCTCTCTGTCTAGGTCCGTCTCCATGGTCTGGTGTGTGTGTATGATCCAGTCTGTAGCTGGGCTGTGTTCTGGTGGCTGGATCAGATAGAAAGTGGACATGGGTTTTATTAGCTTGAGTGAAGCTGTTGTTCTATTGTTGACATCTTTTGGAGTTTGTGTTGTTATACTTTAGTGTGTGTGTGTGTGTGTGTGTGTGTGTAGGTGCAGGTGTGTGTGTAGGTGTGTGTGTGTAGGTGTGTGTGTAGGTGTTTGTGTGTGTAGGTGTTTGTGTGTGTGTATGTAGGTATGTGTGTGTAGGTGGGGTGTGTGTGTGTGTGTGTGTGTGTGTAGGTGTGTTCAGGTGTGTAGGTGTGTGTGTGTGTGTGTGTGTGTGTGTGTGTGTGTAGGTGTTTGCGTGTGTGTATGTAGGTATGTGTGTGTAGGTGGGGTGTGTGTGTGTGTGTGTGTAGGTGTGTGTGTAGGTGTGTTCAGGTGTGTAGGTGTGTGTGTGTGTGTAGGTGTTTGCGTGTGTGTATGTAGGTATGTGTGTGTGTGTGGGTGGGTGGTGTGTGTGTGTGTGTGTAGGTGTGTGTGTGTGTAGGTGTGTTGTGTGTGTGTGTGTGTGTGTGTGTGTGTGTGTGTGTGTGTGTGTGTGTGTGTGTGTGTGTGTGTGTGTGTGTGTGTGTGTGTGTGTGTGTGTGTGTGTGTTATTGTAAGCAGTCGGGTGTGTCAGTGTTGCTTTCCTGTTGTTTGACTGCCCATGTTGTGTTCGGGCAGAAATCCCAACAAGGTTTAACAGCTCTTTCAAACTCTCTCATTTGTCTGAATCCCCTGCTTCCCCTAAAACTCTCATCCACAATATACATGTAATTACAAATTGTCACGCTATATGGATGTGTGTGTGTGTCTGTGTCTGTGTGTGTGTGTGTCTGTGTGTGTGTGCACATTTATATTGTTATTCTTAATCAAATGAATCTGCCTCCAGGCCCCAAATAGATTGTTGGTTGAGTTGTTGCGTTAGTGTTATACATATACACTGAGTGTACAAAACATTAAGAACACCTGCTCTTTCCATGACAGACTGACCAGGTGAATACAGGTGAAAGCTATGATCCCTTATTGATGTCACTTGTTAAATCCACTTAAATCAGTGTAGATAAAGGGGAGGAGACAGGTTAAAGAAGGATTTTTAAGCCTTGAATGGAATTAGGTGCCAGGCGCACCGGTTTGTGTCAAGAACTGCAACATTGCTGGGTTTTTCTCACGCAACAGTTTCCTGTGTGTATCAAGAATGGTCCACCATCCAAAGGACATCCAGGCAACTTGACACGACTGTGGGAATCATTGGAGTCAACATGGGCCAGCATCCCTGTGGAACGCTTTCAACACCTTGTAGAGTCAACATGGCCAGCATCCCTGTGGAACGCTTTCAACACCTTGTAGAGTCAACGTGGACCAGCATCCCTGTGGAACGCTTTCAACACCTTGTAGAGTCAACATGGGCCAGCATCCCTGTGGAACGCTATCAACACCTTGTAGAGTCAACATGGGCCAGCATCCCTGTGGAACGCTTTCAACACCTTGTAGAGTCAACGTGGACCAGCATCCCTGTGGAACGCTTTCAACACCTTGTAGAGTCAACATGGACCAGCATCCCTGTGGAACGCTTTCAACACCTTGTAGAGTCAACGTGGACCAGCATCCCTGTGGAACGCTTTCAACACCTTGTAGAGTCAACATGGACCAGCATCCCTGTGGAACACTTTCAACACCTTGTAGAGTCCATGTCCCGACGAATTGAGGCTGTTCTGGGAGCAAAAGGGGGGGAATGCAACTCAGTGTGTTCTATAACAATAAGTTCTATAACAACAAGTTCTATAACAACAAGTTCTATAACAATAAGTTCTATAACAACAAGTTCTATAACAATAAGTTCTATAACAACAAGTTCTATAACAATAAGTTCTATAACAACAAGTTCTATAACAACAAGTTCTATAACAACAAGTTCTATAACAATAAGTTCTATAACAACAAGTTCTATAACAACAAGTTCTATAACAACAAGTTCTATAACAACAAGTTCTATAACAACAAGTTCTATAACAACAAGTTCTATAACAACAAGTTCTATAACAACAAGTTCTATAACAACAAGTTCTATAACAACAAGTTCTATAACAACAAGTTCTATAACAACAAGTTCTATAACAACAAGTTCTATAACAATAAGTTCTATAACAACAAGTTCTATAACAACAAGTTCTATAACAATAAGTTCTATAACAAGTTCTATAACAATAAGTTCTATAACAATAAGTTCTATAACAACAATACTTGATTATTTACAGCACAATAGTTTTGATAGATTTTTTTAAACCAATGTTTTAAATTGATTGATTTATTGATAGTAAAATGTGTGTTTGTATTGTTTTCGTTGTGTTGGACGGCTGTTACCTCACCCTACATGTATTAGGGCATGTTAATGACAGATGTATTAATCAGGAATACATGTACACACTCAGACAGGTTTAGACAGGGATTTATCGGAGTGAGTGTGTGTGTTGGTGTGTGTGTGTAAGAAAGGTGGAACTCTGTCAGCTAACCTGAACCTACCATTATGTAGATTAGCCAGATTCCCCTGAGTGCATCTTACCAACGGGAGCATTCAATCACCCTGCTGCTGAAGGACCCCCCCCACACACACACACACACACACTCAAGTACAAAGAACATCTCAAGGTTACGGCTGTATTCTCATCAGGTTCTCGCACCTTCGAGAGTTAATTACTTTTTCCTTTTCAAACATGACTTACTCCATCTTAATGTGTGTGTGTGTGTGAGAGAGAGAGAGAGAGAGAGAGAGAGAGAGAGAGAATAAAAAAGCAAGAGAGGGGGAGTGTTAATTACATTTGCCCAGTAAATGCTCCTTTTTCATCAGCAACTGTGGATCAATACTCTATTTGGTGTCAGTGTTGTAGTATATAGTTCTGGTCAGTGTTGTAGTATATAGTTCTGGTCAGTGTTGTAGTGTATATAGTTCTGGTCAGTGTTGTAGTATATAGTTCTGGTCAGTGTTGTAGTATATAGTTCTGGTCAGTGTTGTAGTGTATATAGTTCTGGTCAGTGTTGTAGTATATAGTTCTGGTCAGTGTTGTAGTATATAGTTCTGGTCAGTGTTGTAGTGTATATAGTTCTGGTCAGTGTTGTAGTATATAGTTCTGGTCAGTGTTGTAGTATATAGTTCTGGTCAGTGTTGTAGTATATAGTTCTGGTCAGTGTTGTAGTGTATAGTTCTGGTCAGTGTTGTAGTATATAGTTCTGGTCAGTGTTGTAGTGTATATAGTTCTGGTCAGTGTTGTAGTGTATAGTTCTGGTCAGTGTTGTAGTGTATAGTTTCAGTGTTGTCAGTGTTAGTAGTGTATAGTTCTGGTCAGTGTTGTAGTGTGTATAGTTCTGGTCAGTGTTGTAGTGTATATAGTTCTGGTCAGTGTTGTAGTGTATATAGTTCTGGTCAGTGTTGTAGTGTATATAGTTCTGGTCAGTGTTGTAGTGTATATAGTTCTGGTCAGTGTTGTAGTATATATAGTTCTGGTCAGTGTTGTAGTATATAGTTCTGGTCAGTGTTGTAGTGTATATAGTTCTGGTCAGTGTTGTAGTATATAGTTCTGGTCAGTGTTGTAGTATATAGTTCTGGTCAGTGTTGTAGTATATAGTTCTGGTCAGTGTTGTAGTATATAGTTCTGGTCAGTGTTGTAGTGTATATAGTTCTGGTCAGTGTTGTAGTATATAGTTCTGGTCAGTGTTGTAGTATATAGTTCTGGTCAGTGTTGTAGTGTATAGTTCTGGTCAGTGTTGTAGTGTATAGTTCTGGTCAGTGTTGTAGTATATAGTTCTGGTCAGTGTTGTAGTGTATAGTTCTGGTCAGTGTTGTAGTGTATATAGTTCTGGTCAGTGTTGTAGTATATAGTTCTGGTCAGTGTTGTAGTATATAGTTCTGGTCAGTGTTGTAGTATATAGTTCTGGTCAGTGTTGTAGTGTTGTATATAGTTCTGGTCAGTGTTGTAGTATATAGTTCTGGTCAGTGTTGTAGTGTATAGTTCTGGTCAGTGTTGTAGTGTATAGTTCTGGTCAGTGTTGTAGTGTATAGTTCTGGTCAGTGTTGTAGTATATAGTTCTGGTCAGTGTTGTAGTGTATAGTTCTGGTCAGTGTTGTCAGTGTTGTATATAGTTCTGGTCAGTGTTGTAGTGTATAGTTCTGGTCAGTGTTGTAGTGTATAGTTCTGGTCAGTGTTGTAGTGTATAGTTCTGGTCAGTGTTGTAGTATATAGTTCTGGTCAGTGTTGTAGTATATAGTTCTGGTCAGTGTTGTAGTGTATAGTTCTGGTCAGTGTTGTAGTATATAGTTCTGGTCAGTGTTGTAGTATATAGTTCTGGTCAGTGTTGTAGTATATAGTTCTGGTCAGTGTTGTAGTATATATAGTTCTGGTCAGTGTTGTAGTATATAGTTCTGGTCAGTGTAGTGTAGTTCTGGTCATATATAGTTCTGGTCAGTGTTGTAGTATATAGTTCTGGTCAGTGTTGTAGTATATATAGTTCTGGTCAGTGTTGTAGTGTATAGTTCTGGTCAGTGTTGTAGTGTATAGTTCTGGTCAGTGTTGTAGTGTGTATAGTTCTGGTCAGTGTTGTAGTGTTGTGTATATAGTTCTGGTCAGTGTTGTAGTATATAGTTCTGGTCAGTGTTGTAGTATATAGTTCTGGTCAGTGTTGTAGTATATAGTTCTGGTCAGTGTTGTAGTGTATAGTTCTGGTCAGTGTTGTAGTGTATAGTTCTGGTCAGTGTTGTAGTATATATAGTTCTGGTCAGTGTTGTAGTATATAGTTCTGGTCAGTGTTGTAGTGTGTATAGTTCTGGTCAGTGTTGTAGTGTATATAGTTCTGGTCAGTGTTGTAGTATATAGTTCAGGTCAGTGTTGTAGTATATAGTTCTGGTCAGTGTTGTAGTATATATAGTTCTGGTCAGTGTTGTAGTATATATAGTTCTGGTCAGTGTTGTAGTGTATATAGTTCTGGTCAGTGTTGTAGTATATAGTTCTGGTCAGTGTTGTAGTATATAGTTCTGGTCAGTGTTGTAGTATATAGTTCTGGTCAGTGTTGTAGTATATAGTTCTGGTCAGTGTTGTAGTATATAGTTCTGGTCAGTGTTGTAGTGTATAGTTCTGGTCAGTGTTGTAGTGTATAGTTCTGGTCAGTGTTGTAGTGTATAGTTGTCAGTGTGTATAGTTCTGGTCAGTGTTGTAGTGTATAGTTCTGGTCAGTGTTGTAGTATATAGTTCTGGTCAGTGTTGTAGTATATAGTTCTGGTCAGTGTTGTAGTGTGTATAGTTCTGGTCAGTGTTGTAGTGTATATAGTTCTGGTCAGTGTTGTAGTATATAGTTCAGGTCAGTGTTGTAGTATATAGTTCTGGTCAGTGTTGTAGTATATATAGTTCTGGTCAGTGTTGTAGTATATATAGTTCTGGTCAGTGTTGTAGTGTATATAGTTCTGGTCAGTGTTGTAGTATATAGTTCTGGTCAGTGTTGTAGTATATAGTTCTGGTCAGTGTTGTAGTATATAGTTCTGGTCAGTGTTGTAGTATATAGTTCTGGTCAGTGTTGTAGTATATAGTTCTGGTCAGTGTTGTAGTGTATAGTTCTGGTCAGTGTTGTAGTGTATAGTTCTGGTCAGTGTTGTAGTGTATAGTTCTGGTCAGTGTTGTAGTGTATAGTTCTGGTCAGTGTTGTAGTATATAGTTCTGGTCAGTGTTGTAGTATATAGTTCTGGTCAGTGTTGTAGTGTATATAGTTCTGGTCAGTGTTGTAGTGTATAGTTCTGGTCAGTGTTGTAGTGTATAGTTCTGGTCAGTGTTGTAGTATATAGTTCTGGTCAGTGTTGTAGTGTATATAGTTCTGGTCAGTGTTGTAGTGTATATAGTTCTGGTCAGTGTTGTAGTATATATAGTTCTGGTCAGTGTTGTAGTGTATAGTTCTGGTCAGTGTTGTAGTGTATAGTTCTGGTCAGTGTTGTAGTGTATATAGTTCTGGTCAGTGTTGTAGTGTATATAGTTCTGGTCAGTGTTGTAGTATATATAGTTCTGGTCAGTGTTGTAGTGTATAGTTCTGGTCAGTGTTGTAGTGTATAGTTCTGGTCAGTGTTGTAGTATATATAGTTCTGGTCAGTGTTGTAGTATATAGTTCTGGTCAGTGTTGTAGTATATATAGTTCTGGTCAGTGTTGTAGTGTATAGTTCTGGTCAGTGTTTTAGTGTATAGTTCTGGTCAGTGTTGTAGTATATATAGTTCTGGTCAGTGTTGTAGTATATAGTTCTGGTCAGTGTTGTAGTGTGTATAGTTCTGGTCAGTGTTGTAGTTTATAGTTCTGGTCAGTGTTGTAGTGTATAGTTCTGGTCAGTGTTGTAGTATATAGTTCAGGTCAGTGTTGTAGTATATAGTTCTGGTCAGTGTTGTAGTTTATAGTTCTGGTCAGTGTTGTAGTGTATAGTTCTGGTCAGTGTTGTAGTATATAGTTCTGGTCAGTGTTGTAGTATATATAGTTCTGGTCAGTGTTGTAGTGTATATAGTTCTGGTCAGTGTTGTAGTGTATATAGTTCTTGTCAGTGTTGTAGTATATAGTTCTGGTCAGTGTTGTAGTATATAGTTCTGGTCAGTGTTGTAGTATATAGTTCTGGTCAGTGTTGTAGTATATAGTTCTGGTCAGTGTTGTAGTATATAGTTCTGGTCAGTGTTGTAGTATATAGTTCTGGTCAGTGTTGTAGTGTATAGTTCTGGTCAGTGTTGTAGTGTATAGTTCTGGTCAGTGTTGTAGTGTATAGTTCTGGTCAGTGTTGTAGTGTATAGTTCTGGTCAGTGTTGTAGTATATAGTTCTGGTCAGTGTTGTAGTATATAGTTCTGGTCAGTGTTGTAGTATATAGTTCTGGTCAGTGTTGTAGTGTATATAGTTCTGGTCAGTGTTGTAGTATATAGTTCTGGTCAGTGTTGTAGTGTATATAGTTCTGGTCAGTGTTGTAGTATATATAGTTCTGGTCAGTGTTGTAGTATATAGTTCTGGTCAGTGTTGTAGTATATATAGTTCTGGTCAGTGTTGTAGTGTATAGTTCTGGTCAGTGTTGTAGTGTATAGTTCTGGTCAGTGTTGTAGTATATATAGTTCTGGTCAGTGTTGTAGTATATAGTTCTGGTCAGTGTTGTAGTGTGTATAGTTCTGGTCAGTGTTGTAGTGTATATAGTTCTGGTCAGTGTTGTAGTATATAGTTCTGGTCAGTGTTGTAGTATATAGTTCTGGTCAGTGTTGTAGTATATAGTTCTGGTCAGTGTTGTAGTATATAGTTCTGGTCAGTGTTGTAGTGTATAGTTCTGGTCAGTGTTGTAGTGTATAGTTCTGGTCAGTGTTGTAGTATATAGTTCTGGTCAGTGTTGTAGTATATAGTTCTGGTCAGTGTTGTAGTATATAGTTCTGGTCAGTGTTGTAGTGTATAGTTCTGGTCAGTGTTGTAGTATATAGTTCTGGTCAGTGTTGTAGTATATAGTTCTGGTCAGTGTTGTAGTGTATAGTTCTGGTCAGTGTTGTAGTGTATAGTTCTGGTCAGTGTTGTAGTGTATAGTTCTGGTCAGTGTTGTAGTGTATAGTTCTGGTCAGTGTTGTAGTGTATAGTTCTGGTCAGTGTTGTAGTATATAGTTCTGGTCAGTGTTGTAGTATATAGTTCTGGTCAGTGTTGTAGTATATAGTTCTGGTCAGTGTTGTAGTATATAGTTCTGGTCAGTGTTGTAGTGTATAGTTCTGGTCAGTGTTGTAGTGTATAGTTCTGGTCAGTGTTGTAGTGTATAGTTCTGGTCAGTGTTGTAGTATATAGTTCTGGTCAGTGTTGTAGTATATAGTTCTGGTCAGTGTTGTAGTGTATATAGTTCTGGTCAGTGTTGTAGTGTATAGTTCTGGTCAGTGTTGTAGTATATAGTTCTGGTCAGTGTTGTAGTATATAGTTCTGGTCAGTGTTGTAGTATATAGTTCTGGTCAGTGTTGTAGTATATAGTTCTGGTCAGTGTTGTAGTGTATAGTTCTGGTCAGTGTTGTGTATATAGTTCTGGTCAGTGTTGTAGTGTATAGTTCTGGTCAGTGTTGTAGTGTATAGTTCTGGTCAGTGTTGTAGTGTATAGTTCTGGTCAGTGTTGTAGTGTATAGTTCTGGTCAGTGTTGTAGTATATAGTTCTGGTCAGTGTTGTAGTGTATAGTTCTGGTCAGTGTTGTAGTGTATAGTTCTGGTCAGTGTTGTAGTGTATAGTTCTGGTCAGTGTTGTAGTGTATAGTTCTGGTCAGTGTTGTAGTATATAGTTCTGGTCAGTGTTGTAGTATATAGTTCTGGTCAGTGTTGTAGTATATAGTTCTGGTCAGTGTTGTAGTGTATAGTTCTGGTCAGTGTTGTAGTATATAGTTCTGGTCAGTGTTGTAGTATATAGTTCTGGTCAGTGTTGTAGTGTATAGTTCTGGTCAGTGTTGTAGTGTATAGTTCTGGTCAGTGTTGTAGTGTATAGTTCTGGTCAGTGTTGTAGTGTATAGTTCTGGTCAGTGTTGTAGTGTATAGTTCTGGTCAGTGTTGTAGTATATAGTTCTGGTCAGTGTTGTAGTATATAGTTCTGGTCAGTGTTGTAGTATATAGTTCTGGTCAGTGTTGTAGTATATAGTTCTGGTCAGTGTTGTAGTGTATAGTTCTGGTCAGTGTTGTAGTGTATAGTTCTGGTCAGTGTTGTAGTATATAGTTCTGGTCAGTGTTGTAGTATATAGTTCTGGTCAGTGTTGTAGTATATAGTTCTGGTCAGTGTTGTAGTGTATATAGTTCTGGTCAGTGTTGTAGTGTATAGTTCTGGTCAGTGTTGTAGTATATAGTTCTGGTCAGTGTTGTAGTATATAGTTCTGGTCAGTGTTTAGTATATAGTTCTGGTCAGTGTTGTATATAGTTCTGGTCAGTGTTGTAGTATATAGTTCTGGTCAGTGTTGTAGTATATATAGTTCTGGTCAGTGTTGTAGTGTATATAGTTCTGGTCAGTGTTGTAGTGTATATAGTTCTGGTCAGTGTTGTAGTATATAGTTCTGGTCAGTGTTGTAGTATATAGTTCTGGTCAGTGTTGTAGTATATAGTTCTGGTCAGTGTTGTAGTATATAGTTCTGGTCAGTGTTGTAGTGTATAGTTCTGGTCAGTGTTGTAGTGTATAGTTCTGGTCAGTGTTGTAGTATATAGTTCTGGTCAGTGTTGTAGTATATAGTTCTGGTCAGTGTTGTAGTATATAGTTCTGGTCAGTGTTGTAGTGTATATAGTTCTGGTCAGTGTTGTAGTATATAGTTCTGGTCAGTGTTGTAGTGTATATAGTTCTGGTCAGTGTTGTAGTATATATAGTTCTGGTCAGTGTTGTAGTATATAGTTCTGGTCAGTGTTGTAGTATATATAGTTCTGGTCAGTGTTGTAGTGTATAGTTCTGGTCAGTGTTGTAGTGTATAGTTCTGGTCAGTGTTGTAGTATATATAGTTCTGGTCAGTGTTGTAGTATATAGTTCTGGTCAGTGTTGTAGTGTGTATAGTTCTGGTCAGTGTTGTAGTGTATATAGTTCTGGTCAGTGTTGTAGTATATAGTTCTGGTCAGTGTTGTAGTATATAGTTCTGGTCAGTGTTGTAGTATATAGTTCTGGTCAGTGTTGTAGTATATAGTTCTGGTCAGTGTTGTAGTATATAGTTCTGGTCAGTGTTGTAGTGTATAGTTCTGGTCAGTGTTGTAGTATATAGTTCTGGTCAGTGTTGTAGTATATAGTTCTGGTCAGTGTTGTAGTATATAGTTCTGGTCAGTGTTGTAGTGTATAGTTCTGGTCAGTGTTGTAGTATATAGTTCTGGTCAGTGTTGTAGTATATAGTTCTGGTCAGTGTTGTAGTGTATAGTTCTGGTCAGTGTTGTAGTGTATAGTTCTGGTCAGTGTTGTAGTGTATAGTTCTGGTCAGTGTTGTAGTGTATAGTTCTGGTCAGTGTTGTAGTGTATAGTTCTGGTCAGTGTTGTAGTATATAGTTCTGGTCAGTGTTGTAGTATATAGTTCTGGTCAGTGTTGTAGTATATAGTTCTGGTCAGTGTTGTAGTATATAGTTCTGGTCAGTGTTGTAGTATATAGTTCTGGTCAGTGTTGTAGTGTATAGTTCTGGTCAGTGTTGTAGTGTATAGTTCTGGTCAGTGTTGTAGTATATAGTTCTGGTCAGTGTTGTAGTATATAGTTCTGGTCAGTGTTGTAGTATATAGTTCTGGTCAGTGTTGTAGTATATAGTTCTGGTCAGTGTTGTAGTGTATAGTTCTGGTCAGTGTTGTAGTATATAGTTCTGGTCAGTGTTGTAGTATATAGTTCTGGTCAGTGTTGTAGTATATAGTTCTGGTCAGTGTTGTAGTGTATATAGTTCTGGTCAGTGTTGTAGTATATAGTTCTGGTCAGTGTTGTAGTGTATAGTTCTGGTCAGTGTTGTAGTGTATAGTTCTGGTCAGTGTTGTAGTGTATAGTTCTGGTCAGTGTTGTAGTGTATAGTTCTGGTCAGTGTTGTAGTGTATAGTTCTGGTCAGTGTTGTAGTGTATAGTTCTGGTCAGTGTTGTAGTATATAGTTCTGGTCAGTGTTGTAGTGTATATAGTTCTGGTCAGTGTTGTAGTATATAGTTCTGGTCAGTGTTGTAGTATATAGTTCTGGTCAGTGTTGTAGTATATAGTTCTGGTCAGTGTTGTCAGTGTTGTGTATAGTTCTGGTCAGTGTTGTAGTATATAGTTCTGGTCAGTGTTGTAGTGTATAGTTCTGGTCAGTGTTGTAGTGTATAGTTCTGGTCAGTGTTGTAGTATATAGTTCTGGTCAGTGTTGTAGTGTATAGTTCTGGTCAGTGTTGTAGTGTATAGTTCTGGTCAGTGTTGTAGTATATAGTTCTGGTCAGTGTTGTAGTATATAGTTCTGGTCAGTGTTGTAGTGTATAGTTCTGGTCAGTGTTGTAGTGTATAGTTCTGGTCAGTGTTGTAGTGTATAGTTCTGGTCAGTGTTGTAGTGTATAGTGTTGTAGTTCTGGTCAGTGTTGTAGTGTATAGTTCTGGTCAGTGTTGTAGTATATAGTTCTGGTCAGTGTTGTAGTATATAGTTCTGGTCAGTGTTGTAGTATATAGTTCTGGTCAGTGTTGTAGTGTATAGTTCTGGTCAGTGTTGTAGTATATAGTTCTGGTCAGTGTTGTAGTATATAGTTCTGGTCAGTGTTGTAGTGTATAGTTCTGGTCAGTGTTGTAGTGTATAGTTCTGGTCAGTGTTGTAGTGTATAGTTCTGGTCAGTGTTGTAGTGTATAGTTCTGGTCAGTGTTGTAGTGTATAGTTCTGGTCAGTGTTGTAGTATATAGTTCTGGTCAGTGTTGTAGTATATAGTTCTGGTCAGTGTTGTAGTATATAGTTCTGGTCAGTATATAGTTGGTCAGTGTTGTAGTATATAGTTCTGGTCAGTGTTGTAGTGTATAGTTCTGGTCAGTGTTGTAGTGTATATAGTTCTGGTCAGTGTTGTAGTATATAGTTCTGGTCAGTGTTGTAGTATATAGTTCTGGTCAGTGTTGTAGTATATAGTTCTGGTCAGTGTTGTAGTGTATAGTTCTGGTCAGTGTTGTAGTGTATAGTTCTGGTCAGTGTTGTAGTATATAGTTCTGGTCAGTGTTGTAGTATATAGTTCTGGTCAGTGTTGTAGTATATAGTTCTGGTCAGTGTTGTAGTGTATAGTTCTGGTCAGTGTTGTAGTATATAGTTCTGGTCAGTGTTGTAGTATATAGTTCTGGTCAGTGTTGTAGTATATAGTTCTGGTCAGTGTTGTAGTGTATATAGTTCTGGTCAGTGTTGTAGTATATAGTTCTGGTCAGTGTTGTAGTATATAGTTCTGGTCAGTGTTGTAGTATATAGTTCTGGTCAGTGTTGTAGTATATAGTTCTGGTCAGTGTTGTAGTGTATAGTTCTGGTCAGTGTTGTAGTGTATAGTTCTGGTCAGTGTTGTAGTATATAGTTCTGGTCAGTGTTGTAGTATATAGTTCTGGTCAGTGTTGTAGTATATAGTTCTGGTCAGTGTTGTAGTGTATATAGTTCTGGTCAGTGTTGTAGTATATAGTTCTGGTCAGTATATAGTTCTGGTCAGTGTTGTAGTATATAGTTCTGGTCAGTGTTGTAGTATATAGTTCTGGTCAGTGTTGTAGTATATAGTTCTGGTCAGTGTTGTAGTGTATAGTTCTGGTCAGTGTTGTAGTGTATAGTTCTGGTCAGTGTTGTAGTATATATAGTTCTGGTCAGTGTTGTAGTATATAGTTCTGGTCAGTGTTGTAGTGTATAGTTCTGGTCAGTGTTGTAGTGTATATAGTTCTGGTCAGTGTTGTAGTATATAGTTCTGGTCAGTGTTGTAGTATATAGTTCTGGTCAGTGTTGTAGTATATAGTTCTGGTCAGTGTTGTAGTATATAGTTCTGGTCAGTGTTCTGGTCAGTGTTGTAGTGTATAGTTCTGGTCAGTGTTGTAGTATATAGTTCTGGTCAGTGTTGTAGTATATAGTTCTGGTCAGTGTTGTAGTATATAGTTCTGGTCAGTGTTGTAGTGTATAGTTCTGGTCAGTGTTGTAGTATATAGTTCTGGTCAGTGTTGTAGTATATAGTTCTGGTCAGTGTTGTAGTGTATAGTTCTGGTCAGTGTTGTAGTGTATAGTTCTGGTCAGTGTTGTAGTGTATAGTTCTGGTCAGTGTTGTAGTGTATAGTTCTGGTCAGTGTTGTAGTGTATAGTTCTGGTCAGTGTTGTAGTATATAGTTCTGGTCAGTGTTGTAGTATATAGTTCTGGTCAGTGTTGTAGTATATAGTTCTGGTCAGTGTTGTAGTATATAGTTCTGGTCAGTGTTGTAGTATATAGTTCTGGTCAGTGTTGTAGTGTATAGTTCTGGTCAGTGTTGTAGTGTATAGTTCTGGTCAGTGTTGTAGTATATAGTTCTGGTCAGTGTTGTAGTATATAGTTCTGGTCAGTGTTGTAGTATATAGTTCTGGTCAGTGTTGTAGTGTATATAGTTCTGGTCAGTGTTGTAGTGTATAGTTCTGGTCAGTGTTGTAGTATATAGTTCTGGTCAGTGTTGTAGTATATAGTTCTGGTCAGTGTTGTAGTATATAGTTCTGGTCAGTATAGTTCTGGTCAGTGTTGTAGTATATAGTTCTGGTCAGTGTTGTAGTGTATAGTTCTGGTCAGTGTTGTAGTGTATAGTTCTGGTCAGTGTTGTAGTGTATAGTTCTGGTCAGTGTTGTAGTGTATAGTTCTGGTCAGTGTTGTAGTGTATAGTTCTGGTCAGTGTTGTAGTGTATAGTTCTGGTCAGTGTTTAGTATATAGTTCTGGTCAGTGTTGTAGTGTATAGTTCTGGTCAGTGTTGTAGTATATAGTTCTGGTCAGTGTTGTAGTATATATAGTTCTGGTCAGTGTTGTAGTATATAGTTCTGGTCAGTGTTGTAGTATATAGTTCTGGTCAGTGTTGTAGTGTATAGTTCTGGTCAGTGTTGTAGTATATAGTTCTGGTCAGTGTTGTAGTGTATAGTTCTGGTCAGTGTTGTAGTGTATAGTTCTGGTCAGTGTTGTAGTGTATAGTTCTGGTCAGTGTTGTAGTGTATAGTTCTGGTCAGTGTTGTAGTGTATAGTTCTGGTCAGTGTTGTAGTATATAGTTCTGGTCAGTGTTGTAGTATATAGTTCTGGTCAGTGTTGTAGTATATAGTTCTGGTCAGTGTTGTAGTATATAGTTCTGGTCAGTGTTGTAGTGTATAGTTCTGGTCAGTGTATAGTTCTGGTCAGTGTTGTAGTATATAGTTCTGGTCAGTGTTGTAGTATATAGTTCTGGTCAGTGTTGTAGTATATAGTTCTGGTCAGTGTTGTAGTGTATATAGTTCTGGTCAGTGTTGTAGTGTATAGTTCTGGTCAGTGTTGTAGTATATAGTTCTGGTCAGTGTTGTAGTATATAGTTCTGGTCAGTGTTGTAGTATATAGTTCTGGTCAGTGTTGTAGTGTATAGTTCTGGTCAGTGTTGTAGTATATAGTTCTGGTCAGTGTTGTAGTGTATAGTTCTGGTCAGTGTTGTAGTGTATAGTTCTGGTCAGTGTTGTAGTGTATAGTTCTGGTCAGTGTTGTAGTGTATAGTTCTGGTCAGTGTTGTAGTGTATATAGTTCTGGTCAGTGTTGTAGTATATAGTTCTGGTCAGTGTTGTAGTGTATATAGTTCTGGTCAGTGTTGTAGTATATAGTTCTGGTCAGTGTTGTAGTATATAGTTCTGGTCAGTGTTGTAGTATATAGTTCTGGTCAGTGTTGTAGTGTATAGTTCTGGTCAGTGTTGTAGTGTATAGTTCTGGTCAGTGTTGTAGTATATAGTTCTGGTCAGTGTTGTAGTATATAGTTCTGGTCAGTGTTGTAGTGTATAGTTCTGGTCAGTGTTGTAGTATATAGTTCTGGTCAGTGTTGTAGTATATAGTTCTGGTCAGTGTTGTAGTATATAGTTCTGGTCAGTGTTGTAGTATATAGTTCTGGTCAGTGTTGTAGTATATAGTTCTGGTCAGTGTTGTAGTGTATAGTTCTGGTCAGTGTTGTAGTGTATAGTTCTGGTCAGTAGTTGTAGTAGTATATAGTTCTGGTCAGTGTTGTAGTATATAGTTCTGGTATAGTATATAGTTCTGGTCAGTGTTGTAGTATATAGTTCTGGTCAGTGTTGTAGTATATAGTTCTGGTCAGTGTTGTAGTATATAGTTCTGGTCAGTGTTGTAGTATATAGTTCTGGTCAGTGTTGTAGTATATAGTTCTGGTCAGTGTTGTAGTATATAGTCTGGTCAGTGTTGTAGTATATAGTTCTGGTCAGTGTTGTAGTATATAGTTCTGGTCAGTGTTGTAGTATATAGTTCTGGTCAGTGTTGTAGTATATAGTTCTGGTCAGTGTTGTAGTGTATAGTTCTGGTCAGTGTTGTAGTGTATAGTTCTGGTCAGTGTTGTAGTGTATAGTTCTGGTCAGTGTTGTAGTGTATAGTTCTGGTCAGTGTTGTAGTATATAGTTCTGGTCAGTGTTGTAGTGTATATAGTTCTGGTCAGTGTTGTAGTGTATAGTTCTGGTCAGTGTTGTAGTGTATAGTTCTGGTCAGTGTTGTAGTGTATAGTTCTGGTCAGTGTTGTAGTGTATAGTTCTGGTCAGTGTTGTAGTGTATATAGTTCTGGTCAGTGTTGTAGTGTATATAGTTCTGGTCAGTGTTGTAGTGTATATAGTTCTGGTCAGTGTTGTAGTATATATAGTTCTGGTCAGTGTTGTAGTATATAGTTCTGGTCAGTGTTGTAGTGTATATAGTTCTGGTCAGTGTTGTAGTATATAGTTCTGGTCAGTGTTGTAGTATATAGTTCTGGTCAGTGTTGTAGTATATAGTTCTGGTCAGTGTTGTAGTATATAGTTCTGGTCAGTGTTGTAGTGTATATAGTTCTGGTCAGTGTTGTAGTATATAGTTCTGGTCAGTGTTGTAGTATATAGTTCTGGTCAGTGTTGTAGTGTATAGTTCTGGTCAGTGTTGTAGTGTATAGTTCTGGTCAGTGTTGTAGTGTATAGTTCTGGTCAGTGTTGTAGTATATAGTTCTGGTCAGTGTTGTAGTGTATATAGTTCTGGTCAGTGTTGTAGTATATAGTTCTGGTCAGTGTTGTAGTATATAGTTCTGGTCAGTGTTGTAGTATATAGTTCTGGTCAGTGTTGTAGTATATAGTTCTGGTCAGTGTTGTAGTGTATAGTTCTGGTCAGTGTTGTAGTGTATAGTTCTGGTCAGTGTTGTAGTGTATAGTTCTGGTCAGTGTTGTAGTGTATAGTTCTGGTCAGTGTTGTAGTGTATAGTTCTGGTCAGTGTTGTAGTGTATATAGTTCTGGTCAGTGTTGTAGTATATAGTTCTGGTCAGTGTTGTAGTATATAGTTCTGGTCAGTGTTGTAGTATATAGTTCTGGTCAGTGTTAGTATATATAGTTCTGGTCAGTGTTGTAGTGTATAGTTCTGGTCAGTGTTGTAGTGTATAGTTCTGGTCAGTGTTGTAGTATATAGTTCTGGTCAGTGTTGTAGTATATAGTTCTGGTCAGTGTTGTAGTATATAGTTCTGGTCAGTGTTGTAGTGTATAGTTCTGGTCAGTGTTGTAGTGTATAGTTCTGGTCAGTGTTGTAGTATATAGTTCTGGTCAGTGTTGTAGTATATAGTTCTGGTCAGTGTTGTAGTGTTTGGTCAGTGTTGTAGTGTATAGTTCTGGTCAGTGTTGTAGTGTATAGTTCTGGTCAGTGTTGTAGTATATAGTTCTGGTCAGTGTTGTAGTGTATAGTTCTGGTCAGTATATAGTTCTGGTCAGTGTTGTAGTGTATAGTTCTGGTCAGTGTTGTAGTGTATAGTTCTGGTCAGTGTTGTAGTGTATAGTTCTGGTCAGTGTTGTAGTGTATAGTTCTGGTCAGTGTTGTAGTTTATAGTTCTGGTCAGTGTTGTAGTGTATAGTTCTGGTCAGTGTTGTAGTATATAGTTCTGGTCAGTGTTGTAGTGTATAGTTCTGGTCAGTGTTGTAGTATATAGTTCTGGTCAGTGTTGTAGTATATATAGTTCTGGTAAGTGTTGTAGTATATAGTTCTGGTCAGTGTTGTAGTGTATAGTTCTGGTCAGTGTTGTAGTGTATAGTTCTGGTCAGTGTTGTAGTATATAGTTCTGGTCAGTGTTGTAGTGTATAGTTCTGGTCAGTGTTGTAGTGTATAGTTCTGGTCAGTGTTGTAGTGTATAGTTCTGGTCAGTGTTGTAGTGTATAGTTCTGGTCAGTGTTGTAGTGTATAGTTCTGGTCAGTGTTGTAGTATATAGTTCTGGTCAGTGTTGTAGTATATAGTTCTGGTCAGTGTTGTAGTATAGTTCTGGTCAGTGTTGTAGTATATAGTTCTGGTCAGTGTATAGTTCTGGTCAGTGTTGTATATAGTTCTGGTCAGTGTTGTAGTATATAGTTCTGGTCAGTGTTGTAGTATATAGTTCTGGTCAGTGTTGTAGTATATAGTTCTGGTCAGTGTTGTAGTGTATATAGTTCTGGTCAGTGTTGTAGTGTATAGTTCTGGTCAGTGTTGTAGTATATAGTTCTGGTCAGTGTTGTAGTATATAGTTCTGGTCAGTGTTGTAGTATATAGTTCTGGTCAGTGTTGTAGTGTATAGTTCTGGTCAGTGTTGTAGTATATAGTTCTGGTCAGTGTTGTAGTGTATAGTTCTGGTCAGTGTTGTAGTGTATAGTTCTGGTCAGTGTTGTAGTGTATAGTTCTGGTCAGTGTTGTAGTGTATAGTTCTGGTCAGTGTTGTAGTGTATATAGTTCTGGTCAGTGTTGTAGTATATAGTTCTGGTCAGTGTTGTAGTATATAGTTCTGGTCAGTGTTGTAGTATATAGTTCTGGTCAGTGTTGTAGTATATAGTTCTGGTCAGTGTTGTAGTATATAGTTCTGGTCAGTGTTGTAGTGTATAGTTCTGGTCAGTGTTGTAGTGTATAGTTCTGGTCAGTGTTGTAGTATATAGTTCTGGTCAGTGTTGTAGTATATAGTTCTGGTCAGTGTTGTAGTATATAGTTCTGGTCAGTGTTGTAGTGTATATAGTTCTGGTCAGTGTTGTAGTATATAGTTCTGGTCAGTGTTGTAGTATATAGTTCTGGTCAGTGTTGTAGTGTATAGTTCTGGTCAGTGTTGTAGTGTATAGTTCTGGTCAGTGTTGTAGTGTATAGTTCTGGTCAGTGTTGTAGTGTATAGTTCTGGTCAGTGTTGTAGTATATAGTTCTGGTCAGTGTTGTAGTGTATATAGTTCTGGTCAGTGTTGTAGTGTATAGTCTGGTCAGTGTTGTAGTGTATAGTTCTGGTCAGTGTTGTAGTGTGTATAGTTCTGGTCAGTGTTGTAGTGTATAGTTCTGGTCAGTGTTGTAGTGTATATAGTTCTGGTCAGTGTTGTAGTGTATATAGTTCTGGTCAGTGTTGTAGTGTATATAGTTCTGGTCAGTGTTGTAGTATATAGTTCTGGTCAGTGTTGTAGTATATAGTTCTGGTCAGTGTTGTAGTGTATATAGTTCTGGTCAGTGTTGTAGTATATAGTTCTGGTCAGTGTTGTAGTATATAGTTCTGGTCAGTGTTGTAGTATATAGTTCTGGTCAGTGTTGTAGTATATAGTTCTGGTCAGTGTTGTAGTATATAGTTCTGGTCAGTGTTGTAGTATATAGTTCTGGTCAGTGTTGTAGTATATAGTTCTGGTCAGTGTTGTAGTGTATAGTTCTGGTCAGTGTTGTAGTGTATAGTTCTGGTCAGTGTTGTAGTGTATAGTTCTGGTCAGTGTTGTAGTGTATAGTTCTGGTCAGTGTTGTAGTGTATATAGTTCTGGTCAGTGTTGTAGTATATAGTTCTGGTCAGTGTTGTAGTATATAGTTCTGGTCAGTGTTGTAGTATATAGTTCTGGTCAGTGTTTAGTATATATAGTTCTGGTCAGTGTTGTAGTGTATAGTTCTGGTCAGTGTTGTAGTGTATAGTTCTGGTCAGTGTTGTAGTGTATAGTTCTGGTCAGTGTTGTAGTGTATAGTTCTGGTCAGTGTTGTAGTGTATAGTTCTGGTCAGTGTTGTAGTGTATATAGTTCTGGTCAGTGTTGTAGTATATATAGTTCTGGTCAGTGTTGTAGTATATAGTTCTGGTCAGTGTTGTAGTATATAGTTCTGGTCAGTGTTGTAGTATATAGTTCTGGTCAGTGTTGTAGTGTAGTGTATAGTTCTGGTCAGTGTTGTAGTATATAGTTCTGGTCAGTGTTGTAGTATATAGTTCTGGTCAGTGTTGTAGTATATAGTTCTGGTCAGTGTTGTAGTGTATAGTTCTGGTCAGTGTTGTAGTGTATAGTTCTGGTCAGTGTTGTAGTATATAGTTCTGGTCAGTGTTGTAGTATATAGTTCTGGTCAGTGTTGTAGTATATAGTTCTGGTCAGTGTTGTAGTATATAGTTCTGGTCAGTGTTGTAGTGTATAGTTCTGGTCAGTGTTGTAGTATATAGTTCTGGTCAGTGTTGTAGTATATAGTTCTGGTCAGTGTTGTAGTATATAGTTCTGGTCAGTGTTGTAGTATATAGTTCTGGTCAGTGTTGTAGTATATAGTTCTGGTCAGTGTTGTAGTGTATAGTTCTGGTCAGTGTTGTAGTGTATAGTTCTGGTCAGTGTTGTAGTATATAGTTCTGGTCAGTGTTGTAGTATATAGTTCTGGTCAGTGTTGTAGTATATAGTTCTGGTCAGTGTTGTAGTGTATATAGTTCTGGTCAGTGTTGTAGTGTATAGTTCTGGTCAGTGTTGTAGTATATAGTTCTGGTCAGTGTTGTAGTATATAGTTCTGGTCAGTGTTGTAGTATATAGTTCTGGTCAGTGTTGTAGTATATAGTTCTGGTCAGTGTTGTAGTATATAGTTCTGGTCAGTGTTGTAGTGTATAGTTCTGGTCAGTGTTGTAGTGTATAGTTCTGGTCAGTGTTGTAGTGTATAGTTCTGGTCAGTGTTGTAGTGTATAGTTCTGGTCAGTGTTGTAGTGTATATAGTTCTGGTCAGTGTTGTAGTATATAGTTCTGGTCAGTGTTGTAGTATATAGTTCTGGTCAGTGTTGTAGTATATAGTTCTGGTCAGTGTTGTAGTATATAGTTCTGGTCAGTGTTGTAGTATATAGTTCTGGTCAGTGTTGTAGTGTATAGTTCTGGTCAGTGTTGTAGTGTATAGTTCTGGTCAGTGTTGTAGTATATAGTTCTGGTCAGTGTTGTAGTATATAGTTCTGGTCAGTGTTGTAGTATATAGTTCTGGTCAGTGTTGTAGTGTATAGTTCTGGTCAGTGTTGTAGTATATAGTTCTGGTCAGTGTTGTAGTATATAGTTCTGGTCAGTGTTGTAGTGTATAGTTCTGGTCAGTGTTGTAGTGTATAGTTCTGGTCAGTGTTGTAGTGTATAGTTCTGGTCAGTGTTGTAGTGTATAGTTCTGGTCAGTGTTGTAGTATATAGTTCTGGTCAGTGTTGTAGTGTATATAGTTCTGGTCAGTGTTGTAGTGTATAGTTCTGGTCAGTGTTGTAGTGTATAGTTCTGGTCAGTGTTGTAGTGTATAGTTCTGGTCAGTGTTGTAGTGTATAGTTCTGGTCAGTGTTGTAGTGTATATAGTTCTGGTCAGTGTTGTAGTGTATATAGTTCTGGTCAGTGTTGTAGTGTATATAGTTCTGGTCAGTGTTGTATATAGTTCTGGTCAGTGTTGTAGTATATAGTTCTGGTCAGTGTTGTAGTATATAGTTCTGGTCAGTGTTGTAGTATATAGTTCTGGTCAGTGTTGTAGTATATAGTTCTGGTCAGTGTTGTAGTATATAGTTCTGGTCAGTGTTGTAGTATATAGTTCTGGTCAGTGTTGTAGTGTATATAGTTCTGGTCAGTGTTGTAGTATATAGTTCTGGTCAGTGTTGTAGTATATAGTTCTGGTCAGTGTTGTAGTGTATAGTTCTGGTCAGTGTTGTAGTGTATAGTTCTGGTCAGTGTTGTAGTGTATAGTTCTGGTCAGTGTTGTAGTGTATAGTTCTGGTCAGTGTTGTAGTGTATATAGTTCTGGTCAGTGTTGTAGTATATAGTTCTGGTCAGTGTTGTAGTATATAGTTCTGGTCAGTGTTGTAGTATATAGTTCTGGTCAGTGTTGTAGTATATAGTTCTGGTCAGTGTTGTAGTGTATAGTTCTGGTCAGTGTTGTAGTGTATAGTTCTGGTCAGTGTTGTAGTGTATAGTTCTGGTCAGTGTTGTAGTGTATAGTTCTGGTCAGTGTTGTAGTGTATAGTTCTGGTCAGTGTTGTAGTGTATATAGTTCTGGTCAGTGTTGTAGTATATAGTTCTGGTCAGTGTTGTAGTATATAGTTCTGGTCAGTGTTGTAGTATATAGTTCTGGTCAGTGTTGTAGTATATAGTTCTGGTCAGTGTTGGTCAGTGTTGTAGTGTATAGTTCTGGTCAGTGTTGTAGTATATAGTTCTGGTCAGTGTTGTAGTATATAGTTCTGGTCAGTGTTGTAGTATATAGTTCTGGTCAGTGTTGTAGTGTATAGTTCTGGTCAGTGTTGTAGTGTATAGTTCTGGTCAGTGTTGTAGTATATAGTTCTGGTCAGTGTTGTAGTATATAGTTCTGGTCAGTGTTGTAGTATATAGTTCTGGTCAGTGTTGTAGTATATAGTTCTGGTCAGTGTTGTAGTGTATAGTTCTGGTCAGTGTTGTGTATAGTTCTGGTCAGTGTTGTAGTATATAGTTCTGGTCAGTGTTGTAGTATATAGTTCTGGTCAGTGTTGTAGTATATAGTTCTGGTCAGTGTTGTAGTGTATATAGTTCTGGTCAGTGTTGTAGTGTATAGTTCTGGTCAGTGTTGTAGTGTATAGTTCTGGTCAGTGTTGTAGTGTGTATAGTTCTGGTCAGTGTTGTAGTGTATAGTTCTGGTCAGTGTTGTAGTGTATATAGTTCTGGTCAGTGTTGTAGTGTATATAGTTCTGGTCAGTGTTGTAGTGTATATAGTTCTGGTCAGTGTTGTAGTATATATAGTTCTGGTCAGTGTTGTAGTATATAGTTCTGGTCAGTGTTGTAGTGTATAGTTCTGGTCAGTGTTGTAGTATATAGTTCTGGTCAGTGTTGTAGTATATAGTTCTGGTCAGTGTTGTAGTATATAGTTCTGGTCAGTGTTGTAGTATATAGTTCTGGTCAGTGTTGTAGTGTATATAGTTCTGGTCAGTGTTGTAGTATATAGTTCTGGTCAGTGTTGTAGTATATAGTTCTGGTCAGTGTTGTAGTGTATAGTTCTGGTCAGTGTTGTAGTGTATAGTTCTGGTCAGTGTTGTAGTGTATAGTTCTGGTCAGTGTTGTAGTGTATAGTTCTGGTCAGTGTTGTAGTGTATATAGTTCTGGTCAGTGTTGTAGTATATAGTTCTGGTCAGTGTTGTAGTATATAGTTCTGGTCAGTGTTGTAGTATATAGTTCTGGTCAGTGTTGTAGTATATAGTTCTGGTCAGTGTTGTAGTGTATAGTTCTGGTCAGTGTTGTAGTGTATAGTTCTGGTCAGTGTTGTAGTGTATAGTTCTGGTCAGTGTTGTAGTGTATAGTTCTGGTCAGTGTTGTAGTGTATAGTTCTGGTCAGTGTTGTAGTGTATATAGTTCTGGTCAGTGTTGTAGTATATAGTTCTGGTCAGTGTTGTAGTATATAGTTCTGGTCAGTGTTGTAGTATATAGTTCTGGTCAGTGTTGTAGTATATAGTTCTGGTCAGTGTTGTAGTGTATAGTTCTGGTCAGTGTTGTAGTGTATAGTTCTGGTCAGTGTTGTAGTATATATAGTTCTGGTCAGTGTTGTAGTATATAGTTCTGGTCAGTGTTGTAGTATATAGTTCTGGTCAGTGTTGTAGTGTATAGTTCTGGTCAGTGTTGTAGTGTATAGTTCTGGTCAGTGTTGTAGTATATAGTTCTGGTCAGTGTTGTAGTATATAGTTCTGGTCAGTGTTGTAGTATATAGTTCTGGTCAGTGTTGTAGTGTATAGTTCTGGTCAGTGTTGTAGTGTTAGTTCTGGTCAGTGTTGTAGTATATAGTTCTGGTCAGTGTTGTAGTGTATAGTTCTGGTCAGTGTTGTAGTATATAGTTCTGGTCAGTGTTGTAGTATATAGTTCTGGTCAGTGTTGTAGTGTATAGTTCTGGTCAGTGTTGTAGTGTATAGTTCTGGTCAGTGTTGTAGTGTATAGTTCTGGTCAGTGTTGTAGTGTATAGTTCTGGTCAGTGTTGTAGTGTATAGTTCTGGTCAGTGTTGTAGTATATAGTTCTGGTCAGTGTTGTAGTGTATAGTCTGGTCAGTGTTGTAGTATATAGTTCTGGTCAGTGTTGTAGTATATAGTTCTGGTCAGTGTTGTAGTATATAGTTCTGGTCAGTGTTGTAGTATATAGTTCTGGTCAGTGTTGTAGTGTATAGTTCTGGTCAGTGTTGTAGTATATAGTTCTGGTCAGTGTTGTAGTGTATAGTTCTGGTCAGTGTTGTAGTGTATAGTTCTGGTCAGTGTTGTAGTGTATAGTTCTGGTCAGTGTTGTAGTGTATAGTTCTGGTCAGTGTTGTAGTGTATAGTTCTGGTCAGTGTTGTAGTATATAGTTCTGGTCAGTGTTGTAGTATATAGTTCTGGTCAGTGTTGTAGTATATAGTTCTGGTCAGTGTTGTAGTATATAGTTCTGGTCAGTGTTGTAGTGTATAGTTCTGGTCAGTGTTGTAGTGTATAGTTCTGGTCAGTGTTGTAGTATATAGTTCTGGTCAGTGTTGTAGTATATAGTTCTGGTCAGTGTTGTAGTATATAGTTCTGGTCAGTGTTGTAGTGTATATAGTTCTGGTCAGTGTAGTGTATAGTTCTGGTCAGTGTTGTAGTATATAGTTCTGGTCAGTGTTGTAGTATATAGTTCTGGTCAGTGTTGTAGTATATAGTTCTGGTCAGTGTTGTAGTGTATAGTTCTGGTCAGTGTTGTAGTATATAGTTCTGGTCAGTGTTGTAGTGTATAGTTCTGGTCAGTGTTGTAGTGTATAGTTCTGGTCAGTGTTGTAGTGTATAGTTCTGGTCAGTGTTGTAGTGTATAGTTCTGGTCAGTGTTGTAGTGTATAGTTCTGGTCAGTGTTGTAGTGTATATAGTTCTGGTCAGTGTTGTAGTATATAGTTCTGGTCAGTGTTGTAGTGTATATAGTTCTGGTCAGTGTTGTAGTATATATAGTTCTGGTCAGTGTTGTAGTATATAGTTCTGGTCAGTGTTGTAGTATATATAGTTCTGGTCAGTGTTGTAGTGTATAGTTCTGGTCAGTGTTGTAGTGTATAGTTCTGGTCAGTGTTGTAGTATATATAGTTCTGGTCAGTGTTGTAGTATATAGTTCTGGTCAGTGTTGTAGTGTATAGTTCTGGTCAGTGTTGTAGTGTATATAGTTCTGGTCAGTGTTGTAGTATATAGTTCTGGTCAGTGTTGTAGTATATAGTTCTGGTCAGTGTTGTAGTATATAGTTCTGGTCAGTGTTGTAGTATATAGTTCTGGTCAGTGTTGTAGTGTATAGTTCTGGTCAGTGTTGTAGTGTATAGTTCTGGTCAGTGTTGTAGTATATAGTTCTGGTCAGTGTTGTAGTATATAGTTCTGGTCAGTGTTGTAGTATATAGTTCTGGTCAGTGTTGTAGTGTATATAGTTCTGGTCAGTGTTGTAGTATATAGTTCTGGTCAGTGTTGTAGTATATAGTTCTGGTCAGTGTTGTAGTGTATATAGTTCTGGTCAGTGTTGTAGTATATAGTTCTGGTCAGTGTTGTAGTATATAGTTCTGGTCAGTGTTGTAGTATATAGTTCTGGTCAGTGTTGTAGTATATAGTTCTGGTCAGTGTTGTAGTGTATATAGTTCTGGTCAGTGTTGTAGTATATAGTTCTGGTCAGTGTTGTAGTATATAGTTCTGGTCAGTGTTGTAGTGTATAGTTCTGGTCAGTGTTGTAGTGTATAGTTCTGGTCAGTGTTGTAGTGTATAGTTCTGGTCAGTGTTGTAGTGTATAGTTCTGGTCAGTGTTGTAGTATATAGTTCTGGTCAGTGTTGTAGTGTATATAGTTCTGGTCAGTGTTGTAGTGTATAGTTCTGGTCAGTGTTGTAGTGTATAGTTCTGGTCAGTGTTGTAGTGTGTATAGTTCTGGTCAGTGTTGTAGTGTATAGTTCTGGTCAGTGTTGTAGTGTATATAGTTCTGGTCAGTGTTGTAGTGTATATAGTTCTGGTCAGTGTTGTAGTGTATATAGTTCTGGTCAGTGTTGTAGTATATATAGTTCTGGTCAGTGTTGTAGTATATAGTTCTGGTCAGTGTTGTAGTGTATATAGTTCTGGTCAGTGTTGTAGTATATAGTTCTGGTCAGTGTTGTAGTATATAGTTCTGGTCAGTGTTGTAGTATATAGTTCTGGTCAGTGTTGTAGTATATAGTTCTGGTCAGTGTTGTAGTGTATATAGTTCTGGTCAGTGTTGTAGTATATAGTTCTGGTCAGTGTTGTAGTATATAGTTCTGGTCAGTGTTGTAGTGTATAGTTCTGGTCAGTGTTGTAGTGTATAGTTCTGGTCAGTGTTGTAGTGTATAGTTCTGGTCAGTGTTGTAGTGTATAGTTCTGGTCAGTGTTGTAGTGTATATAGTTCTGGTCAGTGTTGTAGTATATAGTTCTGGTCAGTGTTGTAGTATATAGTTCTGGTCAGTGTTGTAGTATATAGTTCTGGTCAGTGTTGTAGTATATATAGTTCTGGTCAGTGTTGTAGTGTATAGTTCTGGTCAGTGTTGTAGTGTATAGTTCTGGTCAGTGTTGTAGTGTATAGTTCTGGTCAGTGTTGTAGTGTATAGTTCTGGTCAGTGTTGTAGTGTATAGTTCTGGTCAGTGTTGTAGTGTATATAGTTCTGGTCAGTGTTGTAGTATATAGTTCTGGTCAGTGTTGTAGTATATAGTTCTGGTCAGTGTTGTAGTATATAGTTCTGGTCAGTGTTGTAGTATATAGTTCTGGTCAGTGTTGTAGTGTATAGTTCTGGTCAGTGTTGTAGTGTATAGTTCTGGTCAGTGTTGTAGTATATATAGTTCTGGTCAGTGTTGTAGTATATAGTTCTGGTCAGTGTTGTAGTATATAGTTATGGTCAGTGTTGTAGTGTATAGTTCTGGTCAGTGTTGTAGTGTATAGTTCTGGTCAGTGTTGTAGTATATAGTTCTGGTCAGTGTTGTAGTATATAGTTCTGGTCAGTGTTGTAGTATATATAGTTATGGTCAGTGTTGTAGTGTATAGTTCTGGTCAGTGTTGTAGTGTATAGTTCTGGTCAGTGTTGTAGTATATAGTTCTGGTCAGTGTTGTAGTATATAGTTATGGTCAGTGTTGTAGTATATAGTTCTGGTCAGTGTTGTAGTGTATAGTTCTGGTCAGTGTTGTAGTGTATAGTTCTGGTCAGTGTTGTAGTATATAGTTCTGGTCAGTGTTGTAGTATATAGTTCTGGTCAGTGTTGTAGTATATAGTTCTGGTCAGTGTTGTAGTATATAGTTCTGGTCAGTGTTGTAGTGTATAATTCTGGTCAGTGTTGTAGTGTATAGTTCTGGTCAGTGTTGTAGTATATAGTTCTGGTCAGTGTTGTAGTGTATAGTTCTGGTCAGTGTTGTAGTATATAGTTCTGGTCA
>NC_056441.1:80851540-80889040 GCF_018296145.1 Oncorhynchus tshawytscha
GGGAGGGTGGGGTGTGTGTGTGTGTGGGTGTGGGAGGGTGGGTGGGTGTGGTTGTGGGTGTGGGAGGGTGCGGGTGTGTGTGTGTGTGGGTGTGGGAGGGTGCGGGTGTGTGTGTGGGTGTGGGAGGGTGCGGGTGTGTGTGTGGGTGTGGGAGGGTGCGGGTGTGTGTGTGGGTGGGGTGTGGGTGTGGGTGCGGGTGTGTGTGTGTGGGTGTGGGAGGGTGGGTGTGTGTGTGTGTGTGGGTGTGGGAGGGTGCGGTGTGTGTGTGTGTGTGTGGGTGTGGGAGGGTGCGGTGTGTGTGGGTGTGGGAGGGTGCGGGTGTGTGTGTGGGTGTGGGAGGGTGCGGGTGTGTGTGTGTGTGGGTGTGGGAGGGTGCGGGGTGTGTGGGTGTGTGTGGGTGTGGGAGGGTGCGGGTGTGTGTGTGTGTGGGTGTGGGAGGGTGCGGGTGTGTGTGTGTGCGTGTGTGTGCGTGTGTGTGTGTGTGTGTGTGCATGTCTATGTGTATGTGTGGCACTGGGATGTGGCGGAGGGATTTAATGTCATTTGGCAGCGAGATGAAAATATGTTTGATAGACTGCCAGTTTGGACATGTTCTCCACTGACCCCCCGCACACACACAGAACATACAGTATATGAATACAGTATATGAATACAGTATATGAGTACAGTATATGAGTACAGTATATGTCAGTAAGCGGAAAGCCAAAAGTCTAACCAGCTACAGGGGATTGGTTCTTCATTTGACATTTAGCAGACACTCTTATCCACAGTCATTTACAGAAGCAACTAGGGTTAATTACCTTGCTCAGAGGCACATCGACAGATATTTCACTTTTCTCTCTCCCTCTCACCACCACCATCACAATCACCTTCACCACCATTACCACCACCACCATCATCATCATCACTTCCACCTTCATCATCATCGTCACCTCCAACTTCATCATCATCAATGGAACTCTGTTCTGTTGAAACAATCAGCCTCAATATTTCTGAGTGCTGTTTGAGATATGTGTTCTGGAGAGCCCATCTGTCAGGCGTGTGTGTGTGTGTGTGTGTGTGTGTGTGTGTGTGTGTGTGTGTGTGTGTGTGTGTGTGTGTGTGTGTGTGTGTGTGTGTGTGTGTGTGTGTGTGTGTGTGTGTGTGTGTGTGTGTGTGTGTGTGTGTGAGAGAGAGAGTGAGACCCAATGAGGCAGCAAAATGCAGCAGGTTAATCCCCTGTCAGCTCCAGCAGAACAGATGTGGGGATTAATGTCCGAGAGAATGAGAGGGAGAGCAAGGACACATCTGGTGTCAGTTCTACATGTCAGTTCTGTATTAAAAGTAAAACGTGTGTGTTTTTGTGTGCACTCTCTCTGTGTGTTAGTATGTTTGTTGGTATTAATGGGCAGAGGCAGTGTGTGTGACAGGCGTGTTTCGCGGGCGCTCGTGGCGTTTCTTTCATCTCCGTACCGGCTCGTCCCTCTTCACCCTCCTCATTCTCAATCGTCTGTCACTGCCGGCACCATCTCGCTATTCTTGTCGTTTAACATCACACTGTTCCTGTCGTTTGACAGAGCGTGTCTCCATCACGCGTTTCTTGTTGTTTAACAGTGATGATGCGTGCGGTTTGCCGGGCGGAGGGCAGCGCTAGGCAGCGGCTGAGGGAGGAGGTAGGTACACAAACACACACACAAACACACACATGATAAAAGTCTAAAACTTACTGATCTTGTTTACACACAATCTCTTTCTATATCTCTCTCTCTCTCTCCTTATTTCTACATAAATATCTGCTTCTTCTTCTCTCCTTATTTCTATATAAATATCTGCTTCTTCTTCTCTTTCTCCTTATTTCTACATAAATATCTGCTTCTTCTTCTCTTTCTCCTTATTTCTACATAAATATCTGCTTCTTCTTCTCTTTCTCCTTATTTCTACATAAATATCTGCTTCTTCTCTTTCTCCTTATTTCTACATAAATATCTGCTTCTTCTTCTCTTTCTCCTTATTTCTACATATATATCTACTTCTTCTTCTCTTTCTCCTTATTTCTACATAAATATCTGCTTCTTCTTCTCTTTCTCCTTATTTCTATATAAATATCTGCTTCTTCTTCTCTTTCTCCTTATTTCTATATAAATAAATATCTGCTTCTTTTTGTTCTCTCTCTCTCCTTATTTCTATATAAATATCTGCTTCTTCTTCTCTCTCTCCTTATTTCTATATAAATACCTGCTTCTTCTTCTCTCTCTCCTTATTTCTACATAAATATCTGCTTCTTCTTCTCTCTCTCCTTATTTCTACATAAATATCTGCTTCTTCTTCTTCTTCCCCTTATGTTTTCTTCATTTCTTCTTTCTTTGATTGGTTTTTGTCAGTAACTACTGTTAAAGGACTATTCAGTCTTTATCATTTCAGACAGTTCTGTCTCTTTGTAAGATACCTGACGTGAAATCTCTCTGTATGAGTGTGGACGTTTGTGTGGCATCTCTGAATGAGTGTGGAAGTTTGTGTGGCATCTCTGTATGAGTGTGGACGTTTGTGTGGCATCTCTGTCTGAGTGTGGAGTGTGGACGTTTGTTTGGCATCTCTGTCTGAGTGTGGACGCATTTGTGGACGTTTGTGTGGCATCTCTGTATGAGTGTTGGCATCTCTGTCTGAGTGTGGACGTTTGTTTGGCATCTCTGTCTGAGTGTGGACGTTTGTGTGGCATCTCTGTATGAGTGTGGACGTTTGTTTGTCATCTATGTCTGAGTGTGGACGTTTGTTTGACATCTCTGTATGAGTGTGGACGTTTGTTTGACATCTCTGTATGAGTGTGGACGTTTGTGTGGCATCTTATTCACACATAGTTGATTGACAGGCTCTACGGCACTGGCTTGTGTTTGCTGAAGGAAACATCCGCCACCTCAAGCTTCTCTATCAGTTGGTACTGAAAGATGTTTAATTCAATTCAATTCAAAGGGCTTTACATTTTTCTCATTCTGAGGGTTTATTTCCCTTCAATTTAACCGTTTCAGACTACGACACACACACAAACACACAAACACAAAACACACACACACACACACACATACACACACACACACACACACACATAATATGGCACATCAACACACATACACACACATTATAGCACACCAACACTAATATACACACACACACACACACACACACATAATATGGCACATCAACACACATACACACACACACACATACACACACTATGGCACAACAGCACTGAGACACACACACACACACACACACATTATAGCACATCAACACACACACTACGGCACACCAACACTAATACACACACACACATACAGTACACACTTTTGCGTCACATCAATGCTGCTCTCAAATGAGCTGCTCTGGTCAGTGTGTGTGTGTGGCTTGTGAATATGTGTGTGTGTGTGTGTGTGTGTGTGTGTGTAAGGGTTATCCCCCTCACCATTATTACTTCTGAGCCTCAGTGTGGCCCAGATGGGCTACAATAAACCCCTCTAACCTGTGTGTGTGTGTGTGTGTGTGTGTGTGTGTGTGTGTGTGTGTGTGTGTGTGTGTGTGTGTGTGTGTGCCTGTGTGTGTGTGTGTGTGCCTGTGTGTGTGTGCCTGTGTGTGTGTGTGTGTGTGCAGCACAGTGTGGCCCAGAAACATTAGCCATAATATTATGATGCAGAGGGCAGGAATACTGCTGGGAGAGGAAGGAACAGTGGGGGAGAGGGATGTGGGGGCCTTAGACAGCAGGGGGCAGATGAACATAGAGGCAAAGTGAGAGAGAAAGTGAGAGAGATATTGGGACACAGGGAAAGCAAGAGAGATAACCCCTTGTATAACTCTCCCTCCTCTTTTCTGCCTCTGCCTCCTCTCTCTACCCCCTCTCTTCCCCCTCTCCCCCATCTTTCCCTCCTCTCTCTGCCCCTCATTCCCTCCCCCCTCTTCCCCTCCTTCCCTCCTCTCTCTACCCCTCATTCCCTCCCCCTTTTCCCCTCCTTCCCTCCTCTCTCTACCCCTCTTTCCCTACTTTCTCTACCCCTCTCTCCCTCCTCTTTCCCTTCCCCTTCTTTGCTTTTCTCTCCCCCTCTTTCCCTCCCCCTTTCCCTTTTTCTCTCCCCCCTCTCTCCCCCTCTTTCCCTCCTCTCTAACCCCTCTTTCACCCCTCTCTCTACCCCCTCTTTCTCTCCCCTTCTTTTCCTCCTCTCGTTGCCCCGTCTCTCCCACCTCTTTACCGTCTCTGTCTCCTGTACCTGGTGGCGTTGGAGCTTTACTGTGTTGGACAAATCTGTTGCATTATTTATCTCTAATATCTCTCTCTGTAACTGTCAGTTCCTCAAGCCATTCATTATTACCAATACACACCTACTGTTACACTACAGTAGACAACATATTTATCTAGTTATACTACAGTAGACAACATATTTATCTACAGTTATACTACAGTAGACAACATATTTATCTAGTTACACTACAGTAGACAACATATTTATCTACAGTTACACTACAGTAGACAACATATTTATCTAGTTACACTACAGTAGACAACATATTTATCTAGTTATACTACAGTAGACAACATATTTATCTAGTTAGACAACATATTTACTACAGTAGACAACATATTTATCTACAGTTATACTACAGTAGACAACATATTTATCTAGTTATACTATAGACAACATATTTATCTAGTTATACTACAGTAGACAACATATTTATATTTATCTAGTTATCACTACAGTAGACAACATATTTATCTAGTTACACTACAGTAGACAACATATTTATCTACAGTTATACTACAGTAGACAACATATTTATCTACAGTTATACTACAGTAGACAACATATTTATCTAGTTATACTACAGTAGACAACATATTTATCTACAGTTACACTACAGTAGACAACATATTTATCTACAGTTATACTACAGTAGACAACATATTTATCTACAGTTATACTACAGTAGACAACATATTTATAGTTATACTTAGACAACATATTTATCTAGTTACACTACAGTAGACATTTACATACTTAGACAACATATTTATCTACAGTTATACTACAGTAGACAACATATTTATCTCTAGTTTATACTAACATATTTATCAGTAGACAACATATTTATCTAGTTATACTACAGTAGACAACATATTTATCTAGTTATACTACAGTAGACAACATATTTATCTACAGTTATACTACAGTAGACAACATATTTATCTACAGTTATACTACAGTAGACAACATATTTATCTAGTTATACTACAGTAGACAACATATTTATCTACAGTTATACTACAGTAGACAACATATTTATCTAGTTACACTACAGTAGACAACATATTTATCTACAGTTACACTACAGTAGACAACATATTTATCTACAGTTACACTACAGTAGACAACATATTTATCTACAGTTATACTACAGTAGACATATTTATCTAGTTACACTACAGTAGACAACATATTTATCTAGTTACACTACAGTAGACAACATATTTATCTACAGTTATACTACAGTAGACAACATATTTATCTACAGTTATACTACAGTAGACAACATATTTATCTAGTTACACTACAGTAGACAACATATTTATCTAGTTACACTACAGTAGACAACATATTTATCTACAGTTATACTACAGTAGACAACATATTTATCTAGTTACACTACAGTAGACAACATATTTATCGACAGTTACACTACAGTAGACAACATATTTATCTACAGTTACACTACAGTAGACAACATATTTATCTACAGTTATACTACAGTAGACAACATATTTATCTAGTTACACTACAGTAGACAACATATTTATCTAGTTACACTACAGTAGACAACATATTTATCTACAGTTATACTACAGTAGACAACATATTTATCTACAGTTATACTACAGTAGACAACATATTTATCTACAGTTACACTACAGTAGACAACATATTTATCTACAGTTACACTACAGTAGACAACATATTTATCTAGTTACACTACAGTAGACAACATATTTATCTAGTTATACTACAGTAGACAACATATTTATCTAGTTACACTACAGTAGACAACATATTTATCTAGTTACACTACAGTAGACAAAATATTTATCTAGTTACACTACAGTAGACAACATATTTATCTACAGTTATACTACAGTAGACAACATATTTATCTAGTTACACTACAGTAGACAACATATTTATCTACAGTTATACTACAGTAGACAACATATTTATCTACAGTTACACTACAGTAGACAACATATTTATCTAGTTATATTACAGTAGACAACATATGTATCTACAGTTATACTACAGTAGACAACATATTTATCTAGTTATACTACAGTAGACAACATATTTATCTAGTTATACTACAGTAGACAACATATTTATCTAGTTATACTACAGTAGACAACATATTTATCTACAGTTATACTACAGTAGACAACATATTTATCTAGTTACACTACAGTAGACAACATATTTATCTAGTTACACTACAGTAGACAACATATTTATCTAGTTACACTACAGTAGACAACATATTTATCTAGTTACACTACAGTAGACAACATATTTATCTACAGTTATACTACAGTAGACAACATATTTATCTACAGTTATACTACAGTAGACAACATATTTATCTACAGTTATACTACAGTAGACAACATATTTATCTAGTTATACTACAGTAGACAACATATTTATCTACAGTTATACTACAGTAGACAACATATTTATCTAGTTACACTACAGTAGACAACATATTTATCTACAGTTACACTACAGTAGACAACATATTTATCTACAGTTACACTACAGTAGACAACATATGTATCTACAGTTATACTACAGTAGACAACATATTTATCTAGTTACACTACAGTAGACAACATATTTATCTAGTTACACTACAGTAGACAACATATTTATCTACAGTTATACTACAACATGGTTATCTACAGTTACACTACAACATGGTTATACTACAACATGGTTATCTACAGTTACACTACAACATGGTTATACTACAACATGGTTATCTACAGTTACACTACAACATGGTTATACTACAACATGGTTATCTACAGTTACACTACAACATGGTTATCTACAGTTAAACTACAGTAACCAACATGGTTATCTACTATTTAACTACGGTAGACAATATGGTTATCTACTCATTAACTACGGTAGACTGTGTGGTTATCTAGTCTTTAACTACGACAGACTGCGTGGTTATCTACTCTTTAACTACTGTAGACTGCATGGTTATCTACTCATTAACTATGGTAGACTGCATGGTTATCTAGTCTTTAACTACGATAGACTGCATGGTTATCTACTCTTTAACTACTGTAGACTGCATGGTTATCTACTCTTTAACTACTGTAGACTGCATGGTTATCTACTCATTAACTATGGTAGACTGCATGGTTATCTACTCTTTAACTACGATAGACTGCATGGTTATCTACTCTTTAACTACTGTAGACTGCATGGTTATCTACTCATTAACTACGATAGACTGCATGGTTATCTACTCATTAACTACGATAGACTGCATGGTTATCTACTCTTTAACTACTGTAGACTGCATGGTTATCTACTCATTAACTACGATAGACTGCATGGTTATCTACTCATTAACTACGGTAGACTGCATGGTTAGCTGCTCTTTAACTATGGTAGACAGCATGGTTAGCTACAGGCCCTTTTAACCTTAATCACAGGCAAATAACTACATGATTATTGTACTCTGTTACAAACTCAGTGTGGCTCTCTCCTGAAAAATATTAAATGCTCAAGGTTGGGAAATGTATCAATAAATTGCCTAAATACGTAGTAATTTGACATTGGTATGTGTAGTCCTTTGACATCGGTATGTGTAGTCCTTTGACATCGGTATGTGTAGTCCTTTGACATCGGTATGCGTAGTCATTTGACATTGGTACGTGTAGTCCTTTGACATCAGTATGCGTAGTCATTTGACATTGGTATGTGTAGTCCTTTGACATTGGTATGTGTAGTCCTTTGACATCGGTATGCGTAGTCATTTGACATTGGTACGTGTAGTCCTTTGCCATCAGTATGCGTAGTCATTTGACATTGGTATGTGTAGTCCTTTGACATTGGTGTGTGTAGTCCTTTGACATTGTTATGTGTAGTCCTTTGACATCGGTATGTGTAGTCCTTTGACATTGGTATGTGTAGTCCTTTGACATTGGTATGCGTAGTCATTTGACATTGGTACGTGTAGTCCTTTGACATCAGTATGCGTAGTCATTTGACATTGGTATGTGTAGTCCTTTGACATTGGTATGTGTAGTCCTTTGACATCGCTATGCGTAGTCATTTGACATTGGTACGTGTAGTCCTTTGGCATCAGTATGCGTAGTCATTTGACATTGGTATGTGTAGTCCTTTGACATTGGTATGTGTAGTCCTTTGACATCGGTATGCGTAGTCATTTGACATTGGTACGTGTAGTCCTTTGACATCAGTATGCGTAGTCATTTGACATTGGTATGTGTAGTCCTTTGACATTGGTATGTGTAGTCCTTTGACATTGTGATGTGTAGTCCTTTGACATTGGTATGTGTAGTCCTTTGACATTGTTATGTGTAGTCCTTTGACATCGGTATGTGTAGTCCTTTGACATTGGTATGTGTAGTCCTTTGACATTGGTATGTGTAGTCCTTTGACATTGGTATGTGTAGTCCTTTGACATTGGTATGTGTAGTCCTTTGACATTGGTATGTGTAGTCCTTTGACATTGGTATGTGTAGTCCTTTGACATTGGTATGTGTAGTCCTTTGACATTGGTATGTGTAGTCCTTTGACATTGGTGTGTGTAGTCCTTTGACATTGGTATGTGTAGTCCTTTGACATTGGTATGTGTAGTCCTTTGACATTGGTATGTGTAGTCCTTTGACATCAGTATGCGTAGTCATTTGACATTGGTATGTGTAGTCCTTTGACATTGGTATGTGTAGTCCTTTGACAATGGTATGTGTAGTCCTTTGACATCGGTATGTTTAGTCCTTTAGTCTATTCTAGTGCAACATTTTACTCAGCCATTTACATGTATACGTCTATACACTCTGTATTATCAACAATGTTATTTCACAGAATATTTTTTACAGATTTATGTTTTTGAAAATAAACCTTTGTCTTCTGCATTTGTCCATTTACAATTTTCTTATCTCCCGATTTCCACCTGTTTAGATTAGATGAGGTATCTTTATCTGCAGATAGAAGGAAAGGTGTACACACGTACAGCATACTGCCTTCACTTCTGCTTCACTGCTGAAACAAGGTCACATTCAGAGCCTCACATCTACAGTGTGTGTGTGTGTTTCCAGTGTTATGCCATGGTAGGGACTCCGCTGAGGGACCGCTGTGTGTGTGTGTGCGTGTGCGTGTGTGCGTGCGTGTGCGTGCGATGAAATTTTTTCAAATTAAATCCTGGATCAACATAGAAAACGGATTAGATTTGCAGAAGTCATCAATTTAAGGGAATTTAGTAATTTTTTTTCACCCAAATGTTATCAACAATCCAAAGACATGGTGACATTTTTTGTTGATTTCACATTGAATTTACGTTAGTTTATAACATTTACTTTGGAGTCATTTAGCAGACGCTCTTATCCAGAGAGACTTACAGTAGTGAGTCATTTAGCAGACGTTCTTATCCAGAGAGACTTACAGTAGTGAGTCATTTAGCAGACACTCTTATCCAGAGACTTACAGTAGTGAGTCATTTAGCAGACGCTCTTATCCAGAGAGATGTACAGTAGTGAGTCATTTAGCAGACGCTCTTATCCAGAGAGATGTACAGTAGTGAGTCATTTAGCAGACACTCTTATCCAGAGAGATGTACAGTAGTGAGTCATTTAGCAGACACTCTTATCCAGAGAGATGTACAGTAGTGAGTCATTTAGCAGACACTCTTATCCAGAGACTTACAGTAGTGAGTCATTTAGCAGACACTCTTATCCAGAGAGATGTACAGTAGTGAGTCATTTAGCAGACGCTCTTATCCAGAGACTTACAGTAGTGAGTCATTTAGCAGACGTTCTTATCCAGAGAGATGTACAGTAGTGAGTCATTTAGCAGACACTCTTATCCAGAGACTTACAGTAGTGAGTCATTTAGCAGACACTCTTATCCAGAGACTTACAGTAGTGAGTCATTTAGCAGACGCTCTTATCCAGAGAGACTTACAGTAGTGAGTCATTTAGCAGACGTACTGGGTCAATCAGTCATTCATTTGTTCATGTCATCACACAGCATACGAGTCATTCATGATTTGAAGTGCAGTCAAGCATTTTATTTCAAATAAAATAACACAGCGAACCTTAAATAAATAGCGTGAACAATAAATAAACCGCTCCGTTTCGGCATTCGGAATACATGCGACTGTTTTACTATTTGCTGTGTTAAAGACAGAGTGCAGAGGCAAACACTGAGCTTTCCACCGTGTGTGTGTTTCTGTTTTTGTTCGAGTGTGTTAGTGTGTGTGTGTGTGTGTGTGTGTTAGTGTGTGTTGGGGTATTACAGTTTCTGCTCTCTTAGTTACTGTAATGGCTGAGTGCATTTGTCATTTTTCCAGTTTCACACCGACAGTAGAGATTGATGTTTTGCTCTGACCTGCCAATGCACAAAAATGAACGTAAGCCGGTACACACATGCACCCACACAAATGCATTCCTTTATTTGAGAGCTCTACTGTATGGTGATTGACTCCTGTGTGTGTGTGTGTGTGTGTGTGTGGTGGAGAGCTCTCCCTCCTTAGTGTTTATCCAGAGGTCAAGTTTCTCCTGTGTGTTGTGGTTTGTTGTGATGTGGTATGGTGTGTTGTGGTGATGTGTTGTATTGTGGTTTGTGGTGTTGCAATGTATTGTGGTGTGGTGTGTTGTAGGGCTGACCCCATTGTGTCAACTGGTCGATTGTTTGGTCGATACGCTGTTGGTCGGCCAAGATTTCTTTAGTCGAACAGTAGCAGACACCTTTCTGATTGGATCCTGTCTGAGTGGACTAATCCACTGTGGAGGCCGTGGCACGGTCTATCAGTCTAAAACATGTGCTACTGAAATTGTATATGTTTATATTATGTAAGAACGATGCAACACTAATAAAAAATAAAAAATAAATTATAACAAATGTGCTTTTTCCAACGTTTGATAGCGGTCGCTGTCCGCGGTTCTGAAATATCAGTGCGCTGTTGAATTGGAGCCATTTCCTAGACCATGTAATAGCATCCGCTATGTAATAGTAAAGTAAACCAGCTTATTGGTGTTGAGAACAATCTGGCGGAGGCAGCAGAGATGAGAAAACAGTCATTGCCTTAATTGTCTAAGAATTAGGCTTAGTATAGCAACCTTGTATAACCACCATGGAGCTGTAGACCTCAGAGAGCATCCTGTTTCATCTTAACACCATAATTTACCTAGGCCTATATTTCAATACTTACATAGGCTACAGTACTGTATCAATCAGTCATTCATTTGTTCATGTCATCCCACAGCATACGAGTCATTCATGATTTGAAGTGCAGTCAAGCATTTTAGTTCAAATAAAATAACACAGCGAACCTTAAATAAATAATGTGAACAATAAATAAACCGCTCCGTTTCGGCATTCGGAATACATGCGACTGTTTTACTATTTGCTGTATTAATTATGGCTTTACAAAAAGAAACAAAAAAGTTACAACAGACTCTGTCACGCTGTGTAATGATAGGAGACAGGCGCAGGAATACCAAATCTGGGTTTTATTTCTCCACCCAAAATAAAGTACCATGAAAACGATGGGGACGAAGCCCAAAACAGACATGTGTATATATATATATAACAGTGATGTAACCCTAAACAAAAGAGTGAGGTGTAAAACTCTAAATAATACACGGGATGAGAGCCGTAATAACAATATCACGTAGCACAAAAGCCGATACAATAGAGCACAGGTACTCACAGGACCAACGGACATGAGGACAATAACCGACAAGACAATGGAGAACAGAGGGCACATTTATAACATACTAATCAGGGGGAATGGGAACCAGGTGTGCGTAATGAGACAAGACAATGGAGAACAGAGGGCACATATATAACATACTAATCAGGGGGAATGGGAACCAGGTTTACGTAATGAGACAAGACAATGGAGAACAGAGGGCACATATATAACATACTAATCAGGGGGAATGGGAACCAGGCGTGCATAATGAGACAAGACAATGGGGAACAGAGGGCACATATATAACATACTAATCAGGGGGAATGGGAACCAGGTGTGCGTAATGAGACAAGACATTCCGGGGTTGGTGGGGATGATCCAGTTCAGTGATGCCTAGAAGGCCGGTGACATAGACCTCCGGAGCTGGTGAATGGAATGAGCAGCAGTACCGGGGGATCTGAAACGGGTGAATGGAATTAGCAGCAGAACCGGGGGGTCTGAAACTGGTGAATGGAATTAGCAGCAGAACTGGGGGATCTGAAACTGGGGGATCAGCAGAACCGGGGGACTGGTGAATGGAATTAGCAGCAGAACTGGGGGGATCTGAAACTGGTGAATGGAATTAGCAGCAGAACTGGGGGGGCTGAAACTGGTGAATGGAATTAGCAGCAGAACTGGGGGGATCTGAAACTGGTGAATGGAATTAGCAGCAGAACCGGGGGATCTGTAAACAATATGGAGATAAGACAACAGCATGTCATGTTGTAAACAATCTGGAGATAACAGCTGGTCATGTGGTAAACAATCTGGAGATAAGATAACAGCTGGTCATGTTGTAAACAATCTGGAGATAAGATAACAGCTGGTCACGTTGTAAACAATCTGGAGATAACAGCTGGTCATGTTGTAAACAATCTGGAGATAACAGCTGGTCACGTTGTAAATAATCTGGAGATAAGATAACAGCTGGTCATGTTGTAAACAATCTGGAGATAACAGCTGGTCACGTTGTAAATAATCTGGAGATAACAGCTGGTCATGTTGTAAACAATCTGGAGATAACAGCTGGTCACGTTGTAAATAATCTGGAGATAAGATAACAGCTGGTCACATTGTAAACAATATGGAGATAAGATAACAGCTGGTCACGTGGTAAACAATCTGAAGATAAGATAACAGCTGGTCACGTTGTAAACAATCTGAAGATAACAGCTGGTCACGTTGTAAACAATCAGAAGATAACAGCTGGTCATGTTGTAAACAATCTGGAGATAAGATAACAGCTGGTCATGTTGTAAACAATCTGGAGATAACAGCTGGTCACGTTGTAAATAATCTGGAGATAACAGCTGGTCACGTTGTAAACAATCTGGAGATAAGATAACAGCTGGTCATGTTGTAAACAATCTGGAGATAACAGCTGGTCACGTTGTAAACAATCTGAAGATAACAGCTGGTCACATTGTAAACAATCTGAAGATAACAGCTGGTCATGTTGTAAATAATCTGGAGATAAGATAACAGCTGGTCATGTTGTAAACAATCTGGAGATAAGATAACAGCATGTCACGTTGTAAACAATCTGGAGATAACAGCTGGTCATGTTGTAAACAATCTGGAGATAACAGCTGGTCACGTTGTAAACAATCTGGAGATAACAGCTGGTCACGTTGTAAATAATCTGGAGATAAGATAACAGCTGGTCACATTGTAAACAATATGGAGATAAGACAACAGCATGTCATGTTGTAAACAATCTGCAGATAAGATAACAGCTGGTCATGTTGTAAACAATCTGGAGATAACAGCTGGTCACGTTGTAAACAATCAGAAGATAACAGCTGGTCATGTTGTAAACAATCTGGAGATAAGATAACAGCTGGTCATGTTGTAAACAATCTGGAGATAACAGCTGGTCACGTTGTAAATAATCTGGAGAAAAGATAACAGCTGGTCATGTTGTAAAAACAATCTGGAGATAAGATAACAGCTGGTCACATTGTAAACAATATGGAGATAAGACAACAGCATGTCATGTTGTAAAGAATCTGGAGATAACAGCTGGTCACGTTGTAAACAATCTGAAGATAAGATAACAGCTGGTCACGTTGTAAACAATCTGAAGATAACAGCTGGTCACGTTGTAAACAATCTGAAGATAACAGCTGGTCATGTTGTAAACAATCTGGAGATAAGATAACAGCTGGTCATGTTGTAAACAATCTGGAGATAAGATAACAGCTTGTCACATTGTAAACAATCTGGAGATAACAGCTGGTCATGTTATAAATAATCTGGAGATAAGATAACAGCTGGTCACATTGTAAACAATCTGGAGATAAGATAACAGCATGTCACGTTGTAAACAATCTGGAGATAACAGCTGGTCATGTTGTAAACAATCTGGAGATAACAGCTGGTCACGTTGTAAACAATCTGAAGAAGAGATAACAGCTGGTCACGTTGTAAACAATCTGAAGATAACAGCTGGTCACGTTGTAAACAATCAGAAGATAACAGCTGGTCATGTTGTAAACAATCTGGAGATAAGATAACAGCTGGTCATGTTGTAAACAATCTGGAGATAACAGCTGGTCACGTTGTAAATAATCTGGAGAAAAGATAACAGCTGGTCACATTGTAAACAATCTGAAGATAACAGCTGGTCACGTTGTAAACAATCTGGAGATAACAGCTGGTCACGTTGTAAACAATCTGGAGATAAGATAACAGCTGGTCATGTTGTAAACAATCTGAAGATAACAGCTGGTCACGTTGTAAACAATCTGAAGATAACAGCTGGTCATGTTGTAAACAATCTGGAGATAAGATAACAGCTGGTCACGTTGTAAACAATCTGAGATAAGATAACAGCATTGTAAACAATCTGGAGATAACAGCTGGTCATGTTTAAATAATCTGGAGATAAGATAACAGCTGGTCACATTGTAAACAATATGGAGATAAGATAACAGCATGTCATGTTGTAAAGAATCTGGAGATAACAGCTGGTCATGTTGTAAACAATCTGGATAAGATAACAGCTGGTCACGTTGTAAACAATCTGAAGATAACAGCTGGTCATGTTGTAAACAATCTGAAGATAACAGCTGGTCACGTTGTAAACAATCTGAAGATAAGATAACAGCTGGTCACGTTGTAAAAACAATAACAGCTGGTCAGTAAACAATCTAAGATAACAGCTGGTCACGTTGTAAACAATCTGGAGATAAGATAACAGCTGGTCATGTGGTAAACAATCTGGAGATAAGATAAACAATCTGGAGATAACAGCTGGTCATGTTGTAAACAATCTGGAGATAACAGCTGGTCATGTTGTAAACAATCTGGAGATAAGATAACAGCTGGTCACGTTGTAAACAATCTGGAGATAACAGCTGGTCACGTTGTAAACAATCTGAAGATAACAGCTGGTCATGTTGTAAACAATCTGGAGATAAGATAACAGCTGGTCACGTTGTAAACAATCTGGAGATAACAGCTGGTCACGTTGTAAACAATCTGAGATAAGATAACAGCTGGTCACATTGTAAACAATCTGGAGATAACAGCTGGTCATGTTGTAAACAATCTGGAGATAACAGCTGGTCACGTTGTAAACAATCTGAAGATAAGATAACAGCTGGTCACGTTGTAAACAATCTGAAGATAACAGCTGGTCACGTTGTAAACAATCTGAAGATAACAGCTGGTCATGTTGTAAACAATCTGGAGATAAGATAACAGCTGGTCATGTTGTAAACAATCTGGAGATAAGATAACAGCTTGTCACATTGTAAACAATCTGGAGATAAGATAACAGCTGGTCACATTGTAAACAATCTGGAGATAAGATAACAGCATGTCACGTTGTAAACAATCTGGAGATAACAGCTGGTCACGTTGTAAACAATCTGAAGATAAGATAACAGCTGGTCACGTTGTAAACAATCTGGAGATAACAGCTGGTCACGTTGTAAACAATCTGAAGATAACATCTGGTCACGTTGTAAACAATCTGAAGATAACAGCTGGTCACGTTGTAAACAATCTGAAGATAACAGCTGGTCATGTGGTAAACAATCTGGAGATAACAGCTGGTCACGTTGTAAACAATCTGGAGATAACAGCTGGTCATGTTGTAAACAATCTGGAGATAACAGCTGGTCATGTGGTAAACAATCTGGAGATAAGATAACAGCTGGTCACGTTGTAAACAATCTGGAGATAAGATAACAGCTGGTCACGTTGTAAACAATCTGGAGATAACAGCTGGTCATGTTGTAAACAATCTGAAGATAAGATAACAGCTGGTCACGTTGTAAACAATCTGGAGATAACAGCTGGTCACGTTGTAAATAATCTGGAGATAAGATAACAGCTGGTCACATTGTAAACAATATGGAGATAAGACAACAGCATGTCATGTTGTAAACAATCTGAAGATAACAGCTGGTCACGTTGTAAACAATCTGAAGATAAGATAACAGCTGGTCACGTTGTAAACAATCTGAAGATAACAGCTGGTCATGTTGTAAACAATCTGGAGATAAGATAACAGCTGGTCATGTTGTAAACAATCTGGAGATAAGATAACAGCTGGTCATGTTGTAAACAATCTGAAGATAACAGCTGGTCATGTTGTAAACAATCTGGAGATAAGATAACAGCTGGTCACGTTGTAAACAATCTGGAGATAAGATAACAGCTGGTCACGTTGTAAACAATCTGGAAATAAGAACTGGCCACATTGTGAACAGATTGGAGGAGTGGTTGTGTGGTCTCTCCGTTTCAATTAAATTCAAAGGTCTTTAGGAATGGGAAACATGTTTACATTGCCAAAGCAAGTGAAATAGATGATAAACAAAAGTGAAATAAACAATCAGAAATGAACAGTAAACAGTTACAGTTGAAGTCGGAAGTTTACATACACTTAGTTTGGAGTCATTAAAACTCGTTTTTCAACCACTCCACACATTTCTTTGTAACAAATTATAGTTTTGGCAAGTCGGTTAGGACATCTACTTTGTGCATGACACAAGTAATTTTTCCAACAATTGTTTACAGACAGATTATTTCACTTATCATTCACTGTGTCACAATTCCAGTGGGTCAGAAGTTTACATACACTAAGTTGACTGTGCCTTTAAACAGCTTGTAAAATTCCAGAATCATTTGAGTCAATTGGAGGTGTACCTATGGATGTATTTCAAGGCCTACCTTCAAACTCAGTGCCTCTTTGCTTGACATCATGTGAAAATCAAAAGAATTCAGCCAATTGTAGACCTCCACAAGTATGGTTCATCCTTGGGAGCAATTTCCTAACGTCTGAAGGTACCACGTTCATCTGTACAAACAATAGTACGCAAGTATAAACACCATGGGACCACGCAGACGTCATACTGCTCAGGAAGGAAACTCGTTCTGTCTCCTAGAGATGAACGTACTTTGGTGCGAAAAGTTCAAAATCAATCCCAGAACAACAGCAAAGGACCTTGTGAAGATGCTGGAGGAAACCGGTACAAAAGTATCTACAGTATATCCACAGTAAAACGAGTCCTATAACGACATAACCTGAAAGGCCACTCACCAAGGTAGAAGCCACTGCTCCAAAACCACCATTAAAAAAAGACAGACTACGGTTTTCAACTGCACATGGGGACAAAGATGGTACTTTTTGGAGAAATGTCCTCTGGTCTGATGAAACAAAAATAGAACTTTGGCCATAATGACCATCGTTATGTTTGGAGGAAAAAGGGGAGGCTTGCAAGCCGAAGAACACCATCCCAACGGTGAATCACGGGGCTGGCAGCATCATGTTGGGGGGTTCTTTACTGCAGGAGGGAATAAAATTTTTTTTATGTGGATATATTGAAGCAACATCTCAAGACATCAGTCAGGAAGTTAAAGCTTGGTCGCAAATGGGTCTTCCAAATAGACATTGACCCCAAGCATACTTCCAAAGTTGTGGCAAAATGGCTTAAGGACAACAAAGTCAAGGTATTGGAGTGGTCATCACAAAGCCCTGACCTCAATCTCACAGAAAATTTGTGGGCAAAACTGAATAAGTGTGTGCGAGCAAGGAGGCCTACAAATTTGACTCATTTACACCAGCTCTGCCAGGAGGAATGGGACAAAATTCACCCAACTTCTTGTGGGAAGCTTGTGGAAGGGAACCTTGTGGAAGGCTACCCGAAACGTTTGACCCAAGTTAAACAATTTAAAGGCAATGCTACCAAATACAAATTGAGTGTATGTAAACTTCTGACCCACTGGGAATGTGTCGAAAGAAATACAAGCTGAAATAAATCCTTCTCTCTAATATTATTCTGACATTTCACATTCTTAAAATGAAGTGGTGATACTAACTGCCCTAAGACAGGGAATCTTTACTAGGATTAAATGTGAAAGTTTAAATGTATTTGCCTACGGTGTATGTAAACTTTGGACTTCAACTGTACCTTGAATTGATGAATCAATCGCAGACAATCCTGCATGGATTAGGCACCAATCAGTCTGGGGCGAGACGCACACACACAACTTTACCTTGGGCTAGTACAAACTGACTGCCAAGTAAAAACAGTCTTTAAGACGATAAGATTGTCAACAGTTTTCTGACATTTGACTATCCTTGGCTTTGGGCTTCTCTCTCTCTCTCTCTCTCTCTCTCTCTCTCTCTCTCTCTCTCTCTCTCTTTCCTTCCGCCCCCCACACACACACAAACAAGCAGAAACATTACATCATATTGCTTTACATAATCACATTACTGTTTATTCTACTGTGCAGTATTATATTACATCGTTTTATTATGACATTACATTATAGCTGGATATTACTATTCTAGCACAATCTAATTTCCCCTGCAGCACGCCTAGTTATCAATCTCATGATGTTAAACCTCGCAGCACCCGTGCAGAGGGTTAGCCAGCATGCTACACACACACACACACACACACACACACACACACACACACACACACACACACACACACAGTGCAAAGAGCTAGGCAGCATGTTAAACAGGCACATCAACCACCATCATTATCAATCAGATCGTGTTAGATCTTCCCTATTCTAACCACATCTGACCGGATGTGGTTTATTAATGCCTGTTCCAAGGAGCAGCCCGGTAATATTCTGTCTACACTGACAACGTGTGTGTGTCTGTGTGTCCAATCCAACAAGATATCATAGACTCCTTGGACAAACGTCTATTTTTGACTTAATCTTCCGACGTGCTGTATTTAGACACACAGCTCCCTCAATAACTCCAGACCATTTAGGCACAAAGAAACAACTCTACGGTTAAGTTAAGGATGAAGGTTTGCGATAGGGATAAAACAGACAGCGTACTCCAGGTGCAGTTTAGACATTAATTAAGACTTGCCTTGCTAACTCTTTGTGGACGGATGCCACAGTGGTCTAAACAGGTTCAATCCCTGCGCCAGACACTTGTTTTGACATATTTGCCCCTAGTGGACAGTTTTGAAGGTGTCTCCTGACATCCTGGGCACCTGCAAAAACGTCACATTTTGACTTGAATCAGGAGTGATCGATCTGATTAAATCGGCTGTCTCCTCTACTGGTCCTCAAGAGATGGACCTGACAGCTTCTATCCATCAATATTGCTTACCTGCTCACTTCTCTTCCATCGCCCGTCTCAACTCCTCTTCTCCATCTATTTTTACTAGGCTAGTCATTTAATTAAGAACAAATTCTTATTTACAATGACAGCCTACTGGGGAACAGTGGGTTAACTGCCTTGTTCAGGGGCAGAACGACAGCTCGGGGATTCGATCCAGCAACCTTTCAGTTACTGGCCCAACGCTCTAACCACAAGGCTACCTGCCGCACCAATCTATCCTCCATCTCTCTTTTCTCCTCCATCTCTCCCTTCTCCTCCATCTCTCCCCATCATCCATCTCTCCTCCATCTCTCCCTCTCCTCCATCACTCCTCAAATCTCTCCCTTTCTTCCATCTCTCCTCAAATCTCTCCCTTTCTTCCATCTCTCCTCCATCTCCCCCCTCTTCCATCTCTCCCATCTCTCCTCCATCTCTCCCATCTCTCCTCCATCTCTCCTCCATCTCTCCCTCTCTTCCAACTCTCTTCCATCTCTCCTCCATCTCCCCCTTTCTTCCACCTCTCCTGCATCTCTCTTCCATCTCTCCTCCATCTCTCCATCTCTCCTCCATCTCTCCCCTCCTCCATCTCTCCTCCATCTCTCCCCTCCTCCATCTCTCCTCCATCTCTCCCTGCTCTTCCTTCTCTCCTCCATCTCTCCATCTCTCCTCTATCTCTCCCTCTCTTCCATCTCTCCTCCATCTCTCCCTGCTCTTCCTTCTCTCCTCCATCTCTCCATCTCTCCTCTATCTCTCCCTCTCTTCCATCTCTCCTCCATCTCTCCCCTCCTCCATCTCTCCCTTCTCTTCCATCTCTCCTCCATCTGTTCTCCATCTCTTCTCCATCTCTTCTCCATCTACATCTGTCTTTCAATTCACCTCTCCTATCCATGCTTTCTCCCCTTCTCTCCCGTTTCTCTCTTCATTCCTCTCCTCTATTTATTTCCTCTCCTCCATCCATCACTTCTTTCCCCCTCTCCTCTCCCTCTTCTCTCTGCGCTTTTCTAATTCAAAATAAATCCTTAATATTTTTCTGGAGAAAAGATTGATCTGCAGATTCTCTCTCACTCCCTTCCTTTTCCATCTATCCATCTCTTTACCTCATCTGTCCATCTCTCTACCTGATCGATCTGTCTTTCTTTAATAGCCTCTCTCTCTCGCTCCCCCCCCTCTCTCTCTCCCTCTCTCTCTCTCCCTCTCTCACCCCTCTCTCTGTCTCTGTCTCTCTCTCTCATTCTCTCTCTCTTTCTTTCTCTTTCTCTCACTCCCTCTCCCTCCCTCTCTTTCTATCTCTCTCTATCGCTCGCTATCTCTTTCTCCCTCCCTCTCTTTCTATCTCTCTCTATCGCTCGCTATCTCTTTCTCCCTCCCTCTCTTTCTATCTCTCTCTATCGCTCGCTATCTCTTTCACTCTCTGTCTCTTGTCAGTGTATGCATGTGTTGGTCGTAATAGCAGACAGATGGTGTGTGTGTGTGGATAGCTGACGGAAGGTTCCAGTGAGATGTGAATCCATCATTCCCATAAAACATGTCCTTTCATTAATGAACCTGACACACACACACCGTCAGTGAGGTTTCATTCTTTGCTATATACCCCTTCCCTTACACGCACGCGCACGCGCACGCGCACACACACACACACACACACACACACACACACACACACACACACACACACACACACACACACACACACACATACTGTTTTACCATCACACACATCATGAAGCCAGTATAAATGATGCATCACAACATGTTTTCCTAAGTTGTCTCCAAGCAATATCAGGAACGTTTTTCTCCCTCTATTTTCTCTTAGCTCCTCTATCCCCGTCTCAATCTCTTTTAACTTTTTCATCTCCATCATGTTCCACTCTCTCTCTCTTGCTCTCCCCTGTCTTTTTCTCTATCACATACAATGGGGCAAAAAAGTATTTAGTCAGCCACCAATTGTGCAAGTTCTCCCACTTAAAAAGATGAGAGAGGCCTGTAATTTTACCATAATTTGCAAATAACTTCATTAAAAATCCTACAATGTGATTTTCTGGAAATGTTTTTCTCATTTTGTCTGTCATAGTTGAAGTGTACCTATGATGAAAATTACAGGCCTCATCTTTTTAAGTGGGAGAACTTGCACAATTGGTGGCTGACTAAATACTTTTTTGCCCCATTGTACATGTAACTGCCAGAATAAAACAGGTAACTGCCAGAATAAAACGGGTAACTGCCAGAATTAAACCGGTAACTGCCAGAATAAAACAGGTAACTGCCAGAATAAAACAGGTAACTGCCAGAATAAAACAGGTAACTGACAGATTAAAACAGGTAACTGCCAGAATAAAACAGGTAACTGCCAGATTAAAACATGTAACTGCCAGAATAAAACATGTAACTGCCAGAATTGAACATGTAACTGCCAGAATTGAACATGTAACTGCCAGATTAAAACAGGTAACTGCCAGATTAAAACAGGTAACTGCCAGAATTGAACATGTAACTGCCAGAATAAAACAGGTAACTGCCAGAATTGAACATGTAACTGCCAGAATAAAACAGGTAACTGACAGAATAAAACATGTAACTGCCAGATTAAAACAGGTAACTGCCAGATTAAAACAGGTAACTGCCAGAATTGAACATGTAACTGCCAGAATAAAACATGTAACTGCCAGAATTGAACATGTAACTGCCAGATTAAAACAGGTAACTGCCAGATTAAAACAGGTAACTGCCAGATTAAAACAGGTAACTGCCAGAATTGAACAGGTAACTGCCAGATTAAAACAGGTAACTGCCAGAATAAAACAGGTAACTGCCAGAATAAAACATGTAACTGCCAGAATAAAACATGTAACTGCCAGATTAAAACAGGTAACTGCCAGATTAAAACAGGTAACTGCCAGATTAAAACAGGTAACTGCCAGAATTGAACAGGTAACTGCCAGAATTGGACAGGTAACTGCCAGAATTGGACAGGTAACTGCCAGAATAAAACAGGTAACTGCCAGAATAAAACAGGTAACTGCCAGAATAAAACAGGTAACTGCCAGAATAAAACAGGTAACTGCCAGAATAAAACAGGTAACTGCCAGAATAAAACAGGTAACTGCCAGAATAAAACATGTAACTGCCAGAATAAAACATGTAACTGCCAGAATAAAACAGGTAACTGCCAGAATAAAACAGGTAACTGCCAGAATAAAACATGTAACTGCCAGAATAAAACCGGTAACTGCCAGAATAAAACCGGTAACTGCCAGAATAAAACATGTAACTGACAGAATTAAACCGGTAACTGCCAGAATAAAACCGGTAACTGCCAGAATAAAACCGGTAACTGCCAAAATAAAACCGGTAACTGCCAGAATAAAATCTGTAACTGCCAGAATAAAACATGTAACTGACAGAATTAAACCGGTAACTGCCAGAATAAAACAGGTAACTGACAGAATAAAACAGGTAACTGCCAGAATAAAACATGTAACTGCCAGAATAAAACAGGTAACTGCCAGAATTGAACAGGTAACTGCCAGAATTGAACAGGTAACTGCCAGAATTGAACAGGTAACTGCCAGAATAAAACAGGTAACTGCCAGAATAAAACAGGTAACTGCCAGAATAAAACAGGTAACTGCCAGAATAAAACAGGTAACTGCCAGAATAAAACAGGTAACTGCCAGAATAAAACAGGTAACTGCCAGAATAAAACATGTAACTGCCAGAATTAAAACCGGTAACTGCCAGAATAAAACAGGTAACTGCCAGAATAAAACAGGTAACTGCCAGAATAAAACAGGTAACTGCCAGAATAAAACAGGTAACTGCCAGAATAAAACAGGTAACTGCCAGAATAAAACAGGTAACTGCCAGAATAAAACAGGTAACTGCCAGAATAAAACAGGTAACTGCCAGAATAAAACAGGTAACTGCCAGAATTGAACAGGTAACTGCCAGAATTGAACAGGTAACTGCCAGAATTGAACAGGTAACTGCCAGAATTGAACAGGTAACTGCCAGAATAAAACAGGTAACTGCCAGATTAAAACAGGTAACTGCCAGAATTGAACAGGTAACTGCCAGAATAAAACAGGTAACTGCCAGATAAAACAGGTAACTGCCAGGTAAAACTAACTGCCAGATTAAAACAGGTAACTGCCAGTAACTGCCAGAATAAAACCGGTAACTGCCAGAATAAAACCGGTAACTGCCAGAATAAAACATGTAACTGCCAGAATAAAACAGGTAACTGCCAGAATAAAACCGGTAACTGCCAGAATAAAACCGGTAACTGCCAGAATAAAACCGGTAACTGCCAGAATAAAACCGGTAACTGCCAGATTAAAACATGTAACTGACAGAATTAAACCGGTAACTGCCAGAATAAAACATGTAACTGACAGAATTAAACCGGTAACTGCCAGAATAAAACAGGTAACTGCCAGAATAAAACTGGTAACTGCCAGATTAAAACAGGTAACTGCCAGATTAAAACCGGTAACTGCCAGTAACTTAAAACCGGTAACTGCCAGAATAAAACAGGTAACTGCCAGAATTAAACAGGTAACTGCCAGAATAAAACAGTAATAAAACAGGTAACTGCCAGAATAAAACAGGTAACTGCCAGAATAAAACTGGTAACTGCCAGATTAAAACAGGTAACTGCCAGATTAAAACAGGTAACTGCCAGATTAAAACAGGTAACTGCCAGATTAAAACAGGTAACTGCCAGATTAAAACAGGTAACTGCCAGATTAAAACAGGTAACTGCCAGATTAAAACAGGTAACTGCCAGATTAAAACAGGTAACTGCCAGAATAAAACAGGTAACTGCCAGATTAAAACAGGTAACTGCCAGAATAAAACAGGTAACTGCCAGATTAAAACAGGTAACTGCCAGAATAAAACAGGTAACTTCCAGAATAAAACAGGTAACTGCCAGAATAAAACAGGTAACTGCCAGAATAAAACAGGTAACTGCCAGAATAAAACAGGTAACTGCCAGAATAAAACCGGTAACTGACAGAACAAAACCGGTAACTGCCAGAATAAAACCGGTAACTGACAGAACAAAACCGGTAACTGCCAGAATAAAACCGGTAACTGCCAGAATAAAAATAAAATCGTTTTTAGTTTTTTCTCTTGCTCTGCAAGGGCCGTGCCTTTTGTGGAGCGATAGGTACCGATGCTTTGTGGGAGGCAGTTGTTGATGTGTGCAGAGGGTCCCTGGTTTGAGCCCAGGTAGGGACATTGGAACTGTACTGGCTCATCAAATCAAATCAAATTGTATTGGTCACATACACATGGTTAACAGATGTTAATGGGAGTGTAGTGAAATGCTTGCTGGCCCTATTAAAACCCTGTGTGTTGGTATTTCCTTCATTTTGTCAGTTACCTGTATGTCCGTGCTGGTGAGACTGTCCACAGTAGTCATGTACGTTATGATCCAGTGCAAAGGTTCTACAATCTGTACTTTATAGTGTTTACACTGCTTCTATTCTGTCTGTCTGTCTGTCTGTCTGTCTGTCTGTCTGTCGCTCTCTGTCTCTCTATCTGTCTGTCTGTCTGTCTGTCTGTCTGTCTGTCTGTCTGTCTGTCTGTCTGTCTGTCTGTCTGTCTGTCTGTCTGTCTGTCTGTCTGTCTGTCTGTCTGTCTGTCTGTCTGTCTGTCTGTCTGTCTGTCTGTCTGTCTGTCTGTCTGTCTGTTTGTCTGTCTGTTTGTCTGTCTGTTTGTCTGTCTGTTTGTCTGTCTCTCTCTATCTGTCTGTGTCTGCCTGTCTGTCTGTCTGTCTGTCTGTTTGTCTGTCTGTTTGTCTGTCTCTCTCTCTCTATCTGTCTGTCTCTCTCTATCTGTCTGTGTCTGCCTGTCTGTCTGTCTGTCTGTCTGTTTGTCTGTCTGTTTGTCTGTCTCTCTCTCTCTATCTGTCTGTCTCTCTCTCTCTATCTGTCTGTCTGTCTGTCTGTCTGTCTGTCTGTCTGTCTGTCTGTCTGTCTGTCTGTCTGTCTGTCTGTCTGTCTGTCTGTCTGTCTGGCCTTGGTTTAGACGACAGCGTGTTTGTGTTTTACTTGATGGCTTTTATTAAGAGATTCTTTTCACAGTTTCGAGACGAGTTTTGAAGAGCACACACACAGACACAGACACACACACCCTCCCCCACACCTACGGGCTCCCGAGTGGCGCAGTGGTCTAAGGCACTGCATCTCAGTGCAAGAGACATACTGCAGTCCCTGGTTCAAATCCAGGCTGCATCACCTTCGACTGTGATTGGGTGTCCTATAGGGCGCTGCACAATTGGCCCAGTGTCGGCTGGGGTAGGCTGTCATTGTAAATAAGAATTTGTTCTGAACTGACTTTTCTGGTTAAATACAGAAACATCTCTGTTGTCAGGGAAACAGTATGAACAGAATAACATTGCTGTTTGTTTGAAACATTTTTCGCAGAGGCTTACATGGCAGTTATACTAGGTACAGTTATACTGGGTACAGTTATACTGGGTACAGTTATACTAGTTATACTAGGTACAGTTATACTAGGTACAGTTATACTGGGTACAGTTATACTGGGTACAGTTATACTAGTTATACTAGGTACAGTTATACCAGTTATACTAGGTACAGTTATACTAGTTATACTAGGTACAGTTATACTAGGTACAGTTATACTGGGTACAGTTATACTAGTTACAGTTATACTGGGTACAGTTATACTAGGTACAGTTATACTGGGTACAGTTATACTGGGTACAGTTATACTAGTTACAGTTATACTGGGTACAGTTATACTAGGTACAGTTATACTGGGTACAGTTATACTAGTTATACTAGGTACAGTTATACTAGTTATACTAGGTACAGTTATACTGGGTACAGTTATACTAGGTACAGTTATACTGGGTACAGTTATACTAGTTATACTGGGTACAGTTATACTAGGTACAGTTATACTGGGTACAGTTATACTAGTTACAGTTATACTAGGTACAGTTATACTAGGTACAGTTATACTGGGTACAGTTATACTAGTTATACTAGGTACAGTTATACTAGGTACAGTTATACTAGTTATACTAGGTACAGTTATACTAGTTATACTAGGTACAGTTATACTGGGTACAGTTATACTAGTTACAGTTATACTGGGTACAGTTATACTAGGTACAGTTATACTGGGTTATACAGTTATACTAGGTACAGTACAGTTATACTAGGTACAGTATATACTGGGTACAGTTATACTAGGTACAGTTATTAGTTATACTGGGTACAGTTATACTAGGTACAGTTATACTAGTTATACTAGGTACAGTTATACTAGGTACAGTTATACTGGGTACAGTTATACTGGGTACAGTTATACTAGGTACAGTTATACTAGTTATACTGGGTACAGTTATACTGGGTACAGTTATACTAGTTACAGTTATACTAGTTATACTAGGTACAGTTATACTAGTTACAGTTATACTGGGTACAGTTATACTGGGTACAGTTATACTAGTTACAGTTATACTAGTTGTACTAGGTACAGTTATACTAGTTATACTAGGTACAGTTATACTGGGTACAGTTATACTAGTTACAGTTATACTGGGTACAGTTATACTGGGTACAGTTATACTAGGTACAGTTATACTGGGTACAGTTATACTAGGTACAGTTATACTAGGTACAGTTATACTAGGTACAGTTATACTAGGTACAGTTATACTGGGTACAGTTATACTAGGTACAGTTATACTAGTTACAGTTATACTGGGTACAGTTATACTGGGTACAGTTATACTGGGTACAGTTATACTGGGTACAGTTATACTAGTTACAGTTATACTGGGTACAGTTATACTGGGTACAGTTATACTGGGTACAGTTATACTAGTTACAGTTATACTAGGTACAGTTATACTAGGTACAGTTATACTAGGTACAGTTATTCTAGGTACAGTGCCTTCAAAAAGTATTCACACCCCTTGACTTATTCCACATTTTGTTGTGTTACAGCCTGAATTTAAAATGGATTAAATGTTGATGTTTTGTCACTGGCCCACACACAATAAACCATAATTACAAATTGGAATGATGTTTTTCAAAATGTTTCCAATTAATACCAAAATGAAAAGATGAAATACCTTGAGTCAATAAGTATTCAACCCCTTTGTTATGTCAAGAGTAAAAATGTGCTAAACAAGTCACATAATAAGTTGCATAACCTCACTCTGTGCAATAATAGTGTTTAACATGATTTTTGAATGGCTACCTCATCTCTGTACCCCACACATACAATTATCTGTAATGTCCCTGAGTCATGCGGTTCATTTCAAACACAGATCCAACCACATATTCCAGGGAGGTTTCCAAGAAGACAGTGAATGTTCCTGAGTTGCCGAGTTACAGTTTTGACTTAAATCTTCTTGGCAAAACCTGAAAATGGTTGTCTATTACAGATCAACAACCAAGTTGACAGAACTTTTGAAAATTTTGAAAATAATAATTTTGAAAATAATAATGGGCAAATGTTGCACAATCCAGGTGTGGAAAGCTCTTTTACAAAATACTCTGTAATCACTGTCAAAGGTGCTTCTATTGACTCACAGGTGTGAATTAGTTAGTGTAGGTTAGTATAGCTTAGTCTAGGTTATTTAAGGTTAGTCTAGGTTAGTGTAGCTTAGTCTAGATTAGTGTAGCTTAGTCTAGGTTAGTGTAGGTTAGTCTAGGTTAGTGTAGCTTAGTCCAGGTTAGTGTAACTTTGTCAAGGTTAGTCTAGGTTAGTGTAGGTTAATGTAGGTTAGTATAGCTTAGTCTAGGTTAGGGTAGCTTAGTCTAGATTAGTGTAGCTTAGTCTAGGTTAGTGTAGCTTAGTCTAGCTTAGTCCAGGTTAGTGTAACTTTGTCAAGGTTAGTCTAGGTTAGTGTAGGTTAGTCTAGGTATCTGTGTGTGTGTGTGTGCGCGTGTCTGTGTTTGTGGGCAGACTGGTGGCTTTAGAGTGTCGCACAATACTGACACTACTCTAGTCCGGCGGTAAAAGCTGTCCCTCCCTGTGGGAGCTGGTCCGGCGGTAAAAGCTGTCCCTCCCTGTGGGAGCTGGACCGGCGGTAAAAGCGGTCCCTCCCTTTTGGAGCTGGTCCGGCTGTAAAAGCTGTCCCTCCCTGTGGGAGCTGGTCCGGCTGTAAAAGATGTCCCTCCCTGTGGGATCTGGTCCGGCGGTAAAGCTGTCACTCCCTGTGGGAGCTGGTCCGGCTGTAAAGCTGTCCCTCCCTGTGGGAGCTGGTCCGGCGGTAAAAGCTGTCCCTCCCTGTGGGAGCTGGTCCGGCTGTAAAGCTGTCCCTCCCTGTGGGAGCTGGTCCGGCGGTAAAAGCTGTCCCTCCCTGTGGGAGCTGGTCCAGCGGTAAAAGCTGTCCCTCCCTGTGGGAGCTGGTCCGGCTGTAAAGATGTCACTATCCTGTGGGAGCTGGTCCGGCGGTAAAAGCTGTCCCTCCCTGTGGGATCTGGTCCGGCTGTAAAAGATGTCCCTCCCTGTGGGATCTGGTCCGGCTGTAAAGATGTCCCTCCCTGTGGGATCTGGTCCGGCGGTAAAGCTGTCCCTCCCTGTGGGAGCTGGTCCGGCTGTAAAAGCTGTCCCTCCCTGTGGGAGCTGGTCCGGCTGTAAAAGCTGTCCCTCCCTGTGGGAGCTGGTCCGGCGGTAAAAGCTGTCCCTCCCTGTGGGAGCTGATCCAACTTTAAAAGATGTCCCTCCCTGTGGGAGCTGGTCCGGCGGTAAAAGCTGTCCCTCCCTGTGGGAGCTGGTCCGGCTGTAAAAGATGTCACTATCCTGTGGGAGCTGGTCCGGCGGTAAAAGCTGTCCCTCCCTGTGGGATCTGGTCCGGCTGTAAAAGATGTCCCTCCCTGTGGGAGCTGGTCCGCGGTAAAGATGTCCCTCCGGTGGGAAAAGATGTCCCTCCCTGTGGGAGCTGGTCCGGCAGTAAAAGCTGTCCCTCCCTGTGGGATCTGGTCCGGCGGTAAAAGATGTCCCTCCCTGTGGGAGCTGGTCCGGATGTCCCTCCTGTGGGAGCGGTAAAGATGTCCCTCCCTGTGGGAGCTAAAGATGTCCCTCCCTGTGGGAGCTGGTCCGGCGGTAAAAGATGTCCCTCCCTGTGGGAGCTGGTCCGGCGGTAAAGATGTCCCTCCCTGTGGGAGCTGGTCCGGCGGTAAAGCTGTCCCTCCCTGTGGGAGCTGGTCCGGCGGTAAAAGAAAAGATGTCCCTCCCTGTGGGAGCTGGTCCGGCGGTAAAGATGTCCCTCCCTGTGGGAGCTGGTCCGGCGGTAAAAGATGTCCCTCCCTGTGGGAGCTGGTCCGGCTGTAAAAGTTGTCCCTCCCTGTGGGAGCTAGTCCGGCAGTAAAAGATGCCCCTCCCTGTGGGAGCTGGTCCGGCGGTAAAAGATGTCCCTCCCTGTGTGAGCTGGTCCGGCTGTAAAAGTTGTCCCTCCCTGTGGGAGCTGGTCCGGCGGTAAAAGATGTCCCTCCCTGTGGGAGCTGGTCCGGCGGTAAAAGATGTCCCTCCCTGTGGGAGCTGGTCCGGCTGTAAAAGCTGTCCCTCCCTGTGGGATCTGGTCCGGCTGTAAAAGCTGTCCCTCCCTGTGGGATCTGGTCCGGCTGTAAAAGATGTCCCTCCCTGTGGGATCTGGTCCGGCTGTAAAAGCCTTCCCTCCCTGTGGGATCTGGTCCGGCTGTAAAAGATGTCCCTCCCTGTGGGAGCTGGTCCAGCGGTAAAAGATGTCCCTCCCTGTGGGAGCTGGTCCAGCTGTAAAAGATGTCCCTCCCTGTGGGAGCTGATCCGGCTGTAAAAGATGTCCCTCCCTGTGGGAGCTGGTCCGGCTGTAAAAGATGTCCCTCCCTGTGGGAGCTGGTCCGGCGGTAAAAGCTGTCCCTCCCTGTGGGAGCTGGTCCGGCTGTAAAAGATGTCCCTCCCTGTGGGAGCTGGTCCGGCTGTAAAAGATGTCCCTCCCTGTGGGAGCTGGTCCGGCTGTAAAAGATGTCCCTCCCTGTGGGAGCTGGTCCGGCGGTAAAAGATGTCCCTCCCTGTGGGAGCTGGTCCGGCGGTAAAAGCTGTCCCTCCCTGTGGGATCTGGTCCGGCGGTAAAAGATGTCCCTCCCTGTGGGAGCTGGTCCGGCGGTAAAAGATGTCCCTCCCTGTGGGAGCAGGTCCGGCTGTAAAAGATGTCCCTCCCTGTGGGAGCTGGTCCGGCGGTAAAAGTTGTCCCTCCCTGTGGGAGCTGGTCCGGCTGTAAAAGATGTCCCTCCCTGTGGGAGCTGGTCCGGCTGTAAAGGTTGTCCCTCCCTGTGGGAGCTGGTCCGGCGGTAAAAGATGGCCCTCCCTGTGGGAGCTGGTCCGGCTGTAAAAGCTGTCCCTCCCTGTGGGAGCTGGCTGTAAAAGATGTCCCTCCCTGTGGGAGCTGATCCGGCTGTAAAAGCTGACCCTCCCTGTGGGAGCTGGCCCGGCTGTAAAAGTTGTCCCTCCCTGTGGGAGCTGGTCCGGCGGTAAAAGTTGTCCCTCCCTGTGGGAGCTGGCCCGGCTGTAAAAGCCTTCCTCTCTGCAGCTCTCACCCTGAGTGCTTTTACGAAAAACAGAAAGGTCACCACAGAGGGGAGTAGCTGTCGAGCAGAGAGATGTATGGAGGAAGATAAGAGAAGAGGTATGGAGGGAGATTAGAGAAGAGGTATGGAGGCAGATTAGAGAAGAGATATGGAGGCAGATTAGAGAAGAGGTATGGAGGGAGATTATAGAAGAGGTATGGAGGGAGGTGAGAGAAGATGTATGGAGGGAGGTGAGAGAAGAGGTATGGAGGGAGATTAGAGAAGAGGAATTAAGGGAGGTGAGAGAAGAGGTATGGAGGGAGGTGAGAGAAGATGTATGGAGGGAGGTGAGAGAAGAGGTATGGAGGGAGATTAGAGAAGAGGAATTAAGGGAGGTGAGAGAAGAGGTATGGAGGGAGATTAGAGAAGAGGGTATGGAGGGAGATTAGAGAAGAGGTATGGAGGGAGGTGAGAGAAGAGGTATTGAGGGAGATTATAGAAGAGGTATGGAGGGAGATTATAGAAGAGGGAGAGTACAAGAGGAGAGGGAAGAAGTAAGAAAGGATGAAATATGGATGGAATAGGGGGAGGTGAGAGAGGACTCAGATGCTCTGGGGCTGTTCTGTCACTGTGTCCCCTCCACATCCAACGTCACACCCTTCTCACTCCTCCTGTATGTCAATGTTCTATCTATCTGAGGTTGGGGGGGTTGAGTGTGTTCTCTTGGTTCTCTTGTACTCTGCTCCACAGAACATACACTCTCCTAAACAACCCAAAACCCTGGAGTCCTGCCCCTCTTCACCTCTCCATCTGTTCCTCTGTCACATTCATCACTCCGTCCACAGCTAACAAGGAGAGAAAGGGAGAGGGAGAGGAAAGAGGTTTGAGAGAGATGTCTCTAGGCATGTAGGTGGTATATCTACTGTATGCGCTCGTGTGTGTGTGTGTGTGTGTGTGTGTGTGTGAGCGTGTGCGTGTGCGTGTGTGATAGAGAGAGAGAGAGACAGTGAGTGAGGGTGTATGTGTGTGTGTTCAGTCTCTTCCCAGTCCAGCCCTCGCAGTGGGGGTGTCTGTTATTATTAGCACCTCAGTCACCATGGAAACAATTTCAGTTACACTAATTGGCATCATAAGAAGAGCGCTAACGTGTTGCACAGAGAGAGAGAGAGAAGGGTGTACACTGAAGGAGAGGGAAGGTGAGGTAGATAAGGGAGTAGAGTTAACTTGTTGCTGGGGAAAAGAGAGCAGTGAAAGAGAGATGGATGGAGAGAGAGAGGTAACTTAGGCACTCACAATCTCAGAGATTCATCCGACAGCCTAAAAACAAAGCCCATCAGGGGCCTAGACGTCACAGTGTATACGTCTAGCATCCATCTGTGACTGTGTGTTCAAGAAGGTTCTGACCTCACACCGACCAGCCAATACAGCCTGCCGCCCGCACACAGTTACATCGTCACTGGTCTATTTGAGTAGCTCTCTGAAATGGTGCGTGCCTGCAGTACAGTGTCTGGCGTCTGGTTCTGATGCAGTATGTTGGGGATTGGTATAGCTAGCTATATCTCGCTCACTGCCTCTAGTTTATTATTATCATATATTGAGCTTTGCTATGACAGTGAGCTATCCTGTAGCTGCAGAACCTAACGGCAAGACCTAATCTATTGTTATTTACCTTCTAATAAATGGTTAAACGAATACGTGGTGTTTCCTGATGCTAATACAAATAGCTACAGCTATCACTACCACTAGCTACAGCTATCACTACCACTAGCTACAGCTATCGCTAATACCACTAGCTACAGCTATCACTACCACTAGCTACAGCTATCGCTAATACCACTAGCTACAGCTATCACTAATACCACTAGCTACAGCTTTTGCTAATACCACTAGCTACAGCTATCACTAATACCTCTAGCTACAGCTAATACCACTAGCTACGACTATAGCTAATACCACTAGCTACAGCTATCACTAATACCTCTAGCTACAGCTATCGCTAATAGCACAAGCTACTGCTAACACTAATACCACTAGCTACAGCTATCGCTAATACCACTAGCTACGGCTATCACTAATACCACTAATTACAGCTTTTGCTCATACCACTAGCTACAGCTATCGCTAATATCATTAGCTACAGCTATCACTTTTACTAGCTGCAGCTATCGCTAATACCACTAGCTACAGCTATCGCTAGGGTATGGTATGGCTAATGTTGGCTGTGTTGGTTTAATAGAGATTCCTCAGCAGGCTCCTCCACATGCAGCACAGGGTCAGCAGATGGCTCAACTCTTGAGTATGGTTGAAGAGACTGACTCTGGTGTGAGGAATGAGAGAGAGTAAGAGAGAGGAGATAGACGGATAAAGGATTTTAATTTTTTTAACAAGGCAAGTCAGATAAGAACAAATTCTTATTTTCAATGACAGCCTAGGAACAGTGGGTTAACTGCCTGTTCAGGGGCAGAACGACAGATTTGTACCTTGTCAGCTCGGGGGTTTGAACTTGCAACCTTCCGGTTACTAGTCCAACGCTCTAACCACTAGGCTACCCTGCCGCCCCAAATGGGATGGAAGGAGTAGGCATGGAAGGAGAGAGGGATGGAAGGAGAGAGGGATGGAAGGGGGATTTAAGGAGAGAGAGATGGAAGGACAGGGGATGGAAGGAGAAAGGGATGGAAGGAGTAGGGATGGAAGGAGAGAGGGAGGGAAGGAGAGGGGATGGAAGGAGAGGGGGATGGAAGGAGAAAGGGATGGAAGGAGAGGGGGATGGAAGGAGAGAGGGATGGAAGGAGAGGGGATGGAAGGAGAGCAGGATGGAAGGAGAGGGGATGGAAGGAGAGGGGGATGGAAGGAGAGGGGGATGGAAGGAGAAAGGGATGGAAGGAGAGGGGGATGGAAGGAGAGAGGGATGGAAGGAGAGCAGGATGGAAGGAGAGGGGATGGAAGGAGAGATGGATGGAAGGAGAGGGGGATTTAAGGAGAGGGGATGGAAGGAGAGAGGGATGGAAGGAGAGAGGGATTTAAGGAGAGAGGGATGGAAGGAGAGGGGATTTAAGGAGAGAGGGATGGAAGGAGAGGGGGATGGAAGGAGAGAGGGATGGAAGGAGAGGGGGATATAAGGAGAGAGGGATGGAAGGAGAGGGGGATTTAAGGAGAGGGGATGGAAGGAGAGAGGGATGGAAGGAGAGGGGGATGTAAGGAGAGATAGATGAAAGGAGAGGGGGATGAAAGGAGAGAGAGATGGAAGGAGATGGGTACTCAGGTGGAGATTAACTTTTCTAAATCCATTTCTTTCTTATTAACTCCCCTCACCCTTTCTGCTCACTTCCTCTCTTTCACTTCCTGCTCTCCTCTCTCTGGCAGTAGTTTTATACATTATACGGAGCGAGTGAGAGTGATTCAGCTGTGTGTGTGTGTGTGTGTGTGTGTGTGTGTGTGTGTGTGTGTGTGTGTGTGTGTCTGTGTGCTCTGGTGGGAGCAGTGTGTGTGTGTGTGTGTGTGTGTGTGTGTGTGTGTGTGTGTGTGTGTGTGTGTGTGTGTGTGTGTGTTGGCTCAAGGCCGAATGAGAGCGAGAGGCATGGCACAGCAGCAGCATCTGTCACAGCGAAAGTGTGGTGGTATTCAATATATTAACACAATGGTTACACAGGACACACACACACACACACACACACATTGCTCCCACCAGAGCACACAGACACACACATACACACACTCCCTACAGATGATTAAAGATGAATCATAAACCTTTTGCCTCCAGACCAGAGCCATTGTGAGCTATGATGTTCTAGTCTAGGCTTAAAATACCACTGTGTAATTGCAGTGAGTGCAAATCATTTGTGTGTTTATGTGTGTGCCTTTGTGTGTGTGTGTATGTGATTGTACGTGCATGCGTTTGTATTCTGTGTGTGTGTGTGTGTGTGTGTGTGTGTGTGTGTGTGTGTGTGTGTGTGTGTGTGTGTGTGTGTGTGTGTGTGTGTGTGTGTGTGTGTGTGTGTGTGTGTGTGTGTGTGTGTGTGTGTGTGTGTGTGTGTGTAAGGGCTAATGAGTGGTTTATCAGCCAGCTGTGCAGTGCAGAGTCCTGATGGCTCTATATCCATCTGGGAGACCAAACGCTGTCCTCTGATCTCTCTGGGAGACCAAACACTGTCCTCTGATCTCTGGGAGACTAAACACTGTCCTCTAATCTCTTGGAGACCAAACACTGTCCTCTGATCTCTGGGAGACCAAACACTGTCCTCTGATCTCTGGGAGACCAAACACTGTCCTCTAATCTCTGGGAGACCAAACACTGTCCTCTGATCTCTGGGAGACCAAACGCTGTCCTCTGATCTCTGGGAGACCAAACGCTGTCCTCTGATCTCTGGGAGACCAAATGCTGTCCTCTGATCTCTGATCTCTCTGGGAGACCAAACAGTGTCCTCTTCATCTCTCTGGGAGAGCAATCACTGTCTTCTGATCTCTGGGAGAAGAAACACTGTCTTCTGATCTCTCTGGGAGACCAAACAGTGTCCTCTTGATCTCTCTGGGAGAGCAATCACTGTCCTCTGATCTCTGAGAGACCAATCACTGTCTTCTGATCTCTGGGAGAACAAACACTGTCCTCTGATGTCTCTGCAGCTCCCTGCTAGAGATGAAAATACTTTAAAGTCACAGAGGAAGGAGGAGAGGAGCTGGTGCTGTGTTACAACATCCCCTGTGCTGAATGCTCCCTTGGGCCTCTCTCCCTCCTCTCCTTACTCCATCATTTCTCCTCCCCCTCCTCTCTCCTCTCTCCTCTCTCCTTCCTCCATTGTTTTTCCTCCCCCTCCTCTCTCCCTCCTCTCTCTTCTCTCCTTCCCCCATCATTTCTCCTCACGCTCCTCTCCCCCTCCTCTCTCCCTCCCTCTCTCTTCTCTCCTTCCTCCATTGTTTTTCCTCCCCCTCCTCTCTCCCTCCTCTCTCTTCTCTCCTTCCACCATCGTTTCTCCTCACCATCCTCTCTCCCTCCTTTCTCTCCTTCCGCCATCATTTCTCCTCCCCCTCCTCTCTCCCTCCTCTCCCTCCTCTCTCTCTCCTTCCCCTATCATTCCTCTTCTCTCCCTCCTTTCTCTCCTTCATCCATCATTCCTCCTCTCTCCCTCCCTCCTCTCCTTCCCCCATCGTTTCTCCTCCCCCTCCTCTCTCCCCCTCCATAACAACTCAGATAAAGGGCTATCTCAGAGACTGGTTTGTAAAGTCTGCCTGTGAAATGAAAGAGGAAAAGCAATTCACCTACAACACAAGCACCGCCGTTCATATCGGACATATCAGGGCTTGATTACTTTCCCCTTATATCCTGTCCCCATCTCTAGCTGGGCAATGGAGCGGCTCTGTGATGGATGGCTCATGTCTGGAAGACCATGATGAGTCCTCTCTGGTACTGCTCATATCCCCAGAGACAGGAAGATAAGACAGGACAGTGAGAGTGTGTGAGAGAGACAGAGAGAGAGACAGAGACAGAGAGACAGGACAAGGCCAATGCCCAGAATGTGATTTTATTTCTGCAGAACAGGCTTTTGTCAGACAGGTTTGAAAAATACAAGATTGAGTTTAAAGGTTTTGTCCTTTGACAGACATAATACAGCCACTTTACCCCTGATTGTATATAACTACCTCGTCTTTCACTGATATCAGCGGCAGGTAGCCTAGTGGTTAGAGCATTGGTCTAGTAACCGAAAGGTTGCTAGATTGAATCCCCGAGCTGACAAGGTAAAAATCGGTCGTTCTGCCCCTGAACAAGGCAGTTAGCCTAGGAGTAGTGGGTTATCTGTCACGGCCGTCAAAAGAACTGGACCAAAGTACAGCGTGGTCAGCGTACATTTTATTTTATTTTATTTTCAAATGTCACCAACAAAACAACAAACGAAAGACACAACCGTGACGCTTACAGGGCTAAGTGCCACAATCAAAGTTAACTACCCACACTGAAGGAGGGAAAAAGGGCTGCCTAAGTATGGTTTCCAATCAGAGACAACGATAGACAGCTGTCCCTGATTGAGAACCATACCCGGTCAAAACATAGAAATAAAGAAACATAGAACACAAAACATAGAATGCCCACCCCACATCACACCCTGACCTAACCAAACAGAGAAATAAAATGGTTCTCTGTCAGGGCGTGACACTAACATTGAAAATAACTGACTTGCCTAGTTAAATAAAGGTAAAAAATGTATATTGTTCTTGTATATACTGTATATTATTTTCTTTATATTGACACTATCTGATAGTGCTACTATACAAGTAACCATTTGGCTGTACTGTTTACATCTTCTGTAGAGACACACCCACTAAGCAAGATGTGGCTGGGGGGTATATAGCATTTCTTACACATGACCCATCAATTTAGACCAG
>NC_056441.1:80894040-80919040 GCF_018296145.1 Oncorhynchus tshawytscha
GCTATATGCTATATTCCATACCCTATACTCTATATATTTTACTCTTTATACTGTACTCTATATACCATACTATACTATATATATTATAATTTATATACTATAATCTATATATTATACTATATATACTATACTCTATCTATTTTGCGATATATACTATACGCATATACGATACTCAGTATACTATGCTATATATACTATACTCCAAATATTATACTCTGTATACTATACTATACTTACTATACTCTACTTAATATATTATATATATTATACTCTTTATACTTGACTCTATACACTATACTCTAACTAGTATACGCTATATACTATCTTCTATATACTATGCTCTATATATTATACTCAATATAATATACTCTATATACTGTACTCTAGATATTGTACTCTATATAGTGTACTCTATATACTATACTCTATACATTATACTCTATATACTATACTCCATATACTATACTCTATGTATTATACTATATGTGCTATAGTCTATATATTGTACTCTATGCACTATACTCTATATACTATACTCTATATATTATACTATATATACTATACTCTATATAATATACTCTATATATTATACTCTATATACTATATTCTATATAATATTCTCTGTATATTATACTCAATATAATATACTATATATACTGTACTCTATATATTGTACTCTATGCACCATACTATATATACTATACTCTATATATTATATTCTATATACTATTCTCTACGTATTATACTCTATATACTATACTCTATATATTATACTCAATATAATATTATCTGTATACTGTACTCTATTGTACTCTATATATTGTACGCAATATATTGTACTCTATACACTACACTCTATATACTATACTCTATATACTATATTCCATATATTATACTCTATGTACTATACTCTATACTCTGTATATTATACCCTATATATTATACTCTATATTCTACACTCTATATATTTTACTCTATATATTATACTCTATATTTGATACTATACTTACTATACTCTATTTAATATACGAAATATATTATACTCTATATACTATGCTCTATATATTATACTCAATATAATATACTCTATATACTGTACTCTAGATATTGTACTCTATATATTATACTCTATATACTATACTCTATACATTATACTCCTTATACTATACTCTATATATTATACTCAATATAATACACTCTGTATACTGTACTCTATTGCACTCTATATATTGTACGCTATATATTGTACTCTATATACTATACTCTATATTCTATATATTATGCTCTATGTACCATACTCTATACTCTATATATTATACTCTATATACTATACTCTATATATTTTACTATATATACTATAATCTATATATTATACTCTATATACTATACTCTATATATTATACTCTATATACTATACTCTATATATTATACGGTATATACTATAATCTATATATTATTCTCTATGTATTATACTTCATATACTATACTCTTTATATTGTATGATATATACTATACACATATACTATACTCCGTATGCTATACTCTATATACTATACTCCAAATATTATACTCTATATACTATCCTCTATTTACTATACTTTATTTAATATACTATATGTATTATACTCTATATACTCGACTCTATACACTATACTCTAAATAGTATGCTCTATATATTATTCTCTATATACTATCTTCTATGTACTATACTCTATATATTATACTCAATTTAATATCCTCGATATACTGTTCTCTAGATATTGTACTCTATATATTGTACTCTACATATGCATTATACTCTATACACTATACTATGTATACTATACTCTACATATTATACTCTATGTGCTATACTCTATATATTGTACTCTATGTACTATTCCCTATATATTGTACTCTATATAGTACACTCTATATATTATACTCTATATACTATCTTCTAAATACTATTCTCTATATATTATACTCAATAGAATATACTATACATACTGTACTCTACATATTGTACTCTATATATTGTGCTCTATATACTATACTCTATACATTATACTCTATATACTATACTCTGTATACTATACTCTACATATTATACTATATATACTATACTCTATGTATTATACTCAATATAATATACTATATATACTGTACTCTATTGTACTCTATATAGTATACTCTATTTATGATACTATGTATTCTATACTCCTTATTGTATACTCTACATAGTATACTATATATACTATACTTTATCTAGTATTCTCTATATATTATACTCAATATAATATACTCGATATATGGTACTCTATTGTACTCTATATATTGTACTCTATATATTATACTCTATTTATTCTACTATGTATTCTATACTCTTTATAGTATACTCTATATATTATACTCTTTATAGTATACTCTATTTATTATTCTCTGTATATTATACTCTGTATACTATGCTCTATATATTATGCTCTATATATTATACTCTATATACTATACTCTTTTTATTATACTATGTATTCTCGTTATAGTATACTCTATATATTATACTCTATATAGTACACTCTATATATTATACTCGATATACTATCTTCTATATACTATTCTATATATTATACTCAATAGAATATACTATATATACTGCACTCTATTGTACTCTATATATTTTACTCTATATATTATACTCTTTTTATTATACTATGTATTCTATACTCTTTATAGTATACTCTATATATTGTACTCTATATACTATACTCTATACATTATACTCTATATACTATACTCTATATACTATACTCTACATAGTATACTATATATACTATACTCTATATATTATACTCAATATAATATACTCTATATACTGTACTCTATTGTACTCTATATATTGTACTCTATATACTGTACTCTATTGTACTCTATATATTATGCTCGATATATTATACTCTGTATACTATGCTCTTTATATTATGCTCTATATATTATACTCTATATATTATACTCTATATATTATACTCTGTATACTATGCTCTATATACTATGCTCTATATATTATACTCTATATATTATACTCTACGTATAAGATGGCAGGGATCACCACCTTTGTGGAGCAGGAGCACAACGGTCGCCTTCCATACCTGAGACAAAACACCCAAGAGAATGGATAGATATATAAAATCTTTTCAAGGGCTCCACAATCAGAGGTGCAGCTCAAGCATTTGTGCCCCAGTGGACTTTTTAACATCAATAACTAAGAGAGTACAGAACTTCCCTATTAGTGACTTGCCTTAAGAGACAACAGTGGGTCCTCATGTACAGTAGCAGGTAAGTCTGTGATTGAACAGAGATGAGCTTGTGTCATGAACAGTCTTTTCTGAGTTTGTCCTTATTGCTACCATTTCGCCTTTCAGATAAATGGTCTGTCTGCAATAAAATGTTGGTTTTAGGCTCCGCTTATTTCAGTTTTGTCTGTTATTGTATTGGAATTCAATAGAACCTCATTGGACAGAGAGGCGTGGCTGCTTCTTTTTAGCGCTTGAATTGCCTACCAAAACTCCAAAATGCAATTAATTAAATAACTTAGACTGTTTATGGAAGCAGTACATGTGTTTCTACGTTGTCTGAATGTGAGCCAGTCAGTAGAGCTACCAGTGTGTCTGGCTTCAGATCAAGCTCTGTTCCTAAGCTGAATGAACTCAGCAAGTTGTGAACTATGGGTTGGCTCTATCTTTCATTCTTCATCTCTTCATAGGAGCATGTTTATCAGATGCAGACATGCAAATATACTAAAGAATTGTTCAAGGGGCAAATTCAGCTTCCAGAATGTTGTTAGTACTAAGGGAAGGAGGGGGAGAGTGAGAGGGGGGTGTAGGGGATGGAGGGGAAGTCACATTGTGGTACATTGTGCGTGTGTGTATGTGTGTGTGTGTGTTTGGGTGCGTGTGTGTGTGTGTGTGTGGGTGCGTGCGTATACTTGCGTTTTATTCCTCGTTTTCATCTCATCTTCATGCGATTTCATACCTGTTAGTTTGTGTGACAGAGAGGGGTGGATGAGCAGAGAGTGGGAGAGTCACGCCCTGACCTTAGAGAGACGTTTTATTTCTCTATTTGGTTAGGTCAGGGTGTGATTTAAGTGGGCATTCTATGTTTTCTAATTCTTTGTTTTTGGCCGAGTGTGGTTCCCAATCAGAGGTAGCTGTCTATCGTTGTCTCTGATTGGGAATCATACTTAGGCAGCCATTTTTCCCACCCTAATGTTGTGGGTAACTACTTATTTTCTGTGAGTGTTTGTGTGTTGTAAGGTTGCGTCATGTTCGCTTTCTGTTTACCGTTTATTTTTGTGAAGGTTTCACTCCTATTAAAGATGTGGAACTACATGCACACTGCGCCTTGGCTCATCTATGACAGGGAGTTCGAAGACAGTGAACGTGACAGGGAGGGAAAGGAGAACAGGGAAATATAAGAGAAGAAAAAGAGAGTATAATATTTGGAGTATAATATATGGAGTATAATATATAGAGTATAATATATATATATATAATTTTTTTATTTTACCTTTATTTTACTAGGCAAGTCAGTTAAGAACAAATTCTTATTTTCAATGACGGCCTAGGAACAGTGGGTTAACTGCCTGTTTAGGGGCAGAACGACAGATTTGTACCTTGTCAGCTTGGGGATTTTATATTATATAGAGTATTATATATAGTGTATTTTATATAGAGTATAATATATAGAGTATTATATATAGTGTATTATATATAGAGTATAATATATAGAGTATTATATATAGTGTATTATATATAGAGTATAATATATAGAGTATTATATATAGTGTATTATATATAGAGTATAATATATAGAGTATTATATATAGTGTATTATATATAGAGTATAATATATAGAGTATTATATATAGTGTATTATATATAGAGTATAATATATAGAGTATTATATATAGTGTATTATATATAGAGTATAATATATAGAGTATTATATATAGTGTATTATATATAGAGTATAATATATAGAGTATTATATATAGTGTATTTTATATAGAGTATAATATATAGAGTATTATATATAGTGTATTATATATACAGTATAATATATACAGTGTAATATATAGCGCATAATGTGTGTTTTGATATTGATGCTGAGTGTTCTATCCTTCTCTCTGTAATGAACCAGACCTTTAAACTAGTTACCATAATGACAACAGCAGACCTCTCCTTGTTTCTCTTTCTCATCCCTTCATTCTTTGTCTCGTCCCACTTTCCCCTCGTCTGTCCTCTCCTCCTCTAGCTGGTTGTAAGGCTGTTAACTGGTGTGTGTCCCCCCCCCCCTTCCCCTCGTCTGTCCTCTCCTCCTCTAGCTGGTTGTAAGGCTGTTAACTGGTGTCCCCCCCCTTCCCCTCGTCTGTCCTCTCCTCCTCTAGCTGGTTGTAAGGCTGTTAACTGGTGTAACGAGGGCCCCCCTTCCCCTCGTCTGTCCTCTCCTCCTCTAGCTGGTTGTAAGGCTGTTAACTGGTGTGTCCCCCCTTCCCCTCGTCTGTCCTCTCCTCCTCTAGCTGGTTGTAAGGCTGTTAACTGGTGTGTCCCCCCTTCCCCTCGTCTGTCCTCTCCTCCTCTAGCTGGTTGTAAGGCTGTTAACTGTGTGTGTCCCCCCTTCCCCTCGTCTGTCCTCTCCTCCTCTAGCTGGTTGTAAGGCTGTTAACTGGTGTGTCCCCCCTTCCCCTCGTCTGTCCTCTCCTCTAGCTGGTTGTAAGGCTGTTAACTGGTGTGTCCCCCCTTCCCCTCGTCTGTCCTCTCCTCCTCTAGCTGGTTGTAAGGCTGTTAACTGGGTGTGTCCCCCCCCCTTCCCCTCGTCTGTCCTCTCCTCCTCTAGCTGGTTGTAAGGCTGTTAACTGGTGTGTCCCCCCTTCCCCTCGTCTGTCCTCTCCTCCTCTAGCTGGTTGTAAGGCTGTTAACTGGTGTGTCCCCCCTTCCCCTCGTCTGTCCTCTCCTCCTCTAGCTGGTTGTAAGGCTGTTAACTGGTGTGTCCCCCCTTCCCCTCGTCTGTCCTCTCCTCTAGCTGGTTGTAAGGCTGTTAACTGGTGTGTCCCCCTTCCCCTCGTCTGTCCTCTCCTCTAGCTGGTTGTAAGGCTGTTAACTGGTGTGTCCCCCCTTCCCCTCGTCTGTCCTCTCCTCTAGCTGGTTGTAAGGCTGTTAACTGGTGTGTCCCCCCTTCCCCTCGTCTGTCCTCTCCTCTAGCTGGTTGTAAGGCTGTTAACTGGTGTGTCCCCCCTTCCCCTCGTCTGTCCTCTCCTCTAGCTGGTTGTAAGGCTGTTAACTGGTGTGTCCCCCCTTCCCCTCGTCTGTCCTCTCCTCTAGCTGGTTGTAAGGCTGTTAACTGGTGTGTCCCCCCTTCCCCTCGTCTGTCCTCTCCTCTAGCTGGTTGTAAGGCTGTTAACTGGAAACCCCCTTCCCCTCGTCTGTCCTCTCCTCTAGCTGGTTGTAAGGCTGTTAACTGGTGTGTCCCCCTTCCCCTCGTCTGTCCTCTCCTCTAGCTGGTTGTAAGGCTGTTAACTGGTGTGTCCCCCTTCCCCTCGTCTGTCCTCTCCTCTAGCTGGTTGTAAGGCTGTTAACTGGTGTGTCCCCCTTCCCCTCGTCTGTCCTCCTCCTCTAGCTGGTTGTAAGGCTGTTAACTGGTGTGTCCCCCCTTCCCCTCGTCTGTCCTCTCCTCTAGCTGGTTGTAAGGCTGTTAACTGGTGTGTCCCCCCTTCCCCTCGTCTGTCCTCTCCTCTAGCTGGTTGTAAGGCTGTTAACTGGTGTGTCCCCCCTTCCCCTCGTCTGTCCTCTCCTCCTCTAGCTGGTTGTAAGGCTGTTAACTGGTGTGTGTCCCCCCTTCCCCTCGTCTGTCCTCCTCCTCTAGCTGGTTGTAAGGCTGTTAACTGGTGTGTCCCCCCCCTTCCCCTCGTCTGTCCTCTCCTCCTCTAGCTGGTTGTAAGGCTGTTAACTGGTGTGGCCCCCCCCTTCCCCTCGTCTGTCCTCTCCTCCTCTAGCTGGTTGTAAGGCTGTTAACTGGTGTGACCCCCCCCTTCCCCTCGTCTGTCCTCTCCTCCTCTAGCTGGTTGTAAGGCTGTTAACTGTGTGCCCCCTTCCCCTCGTCTGTCGTCTGCTTTCCTCTAGCTGGTTGTAAGGCTGTTAACTGGTGTGTCCCCCCCCTTCCCCTCGTCTGTCCTCTCCTCTAGCTGGTTGTAAGGCTGTTAACTGGTGTGCCCCCCTTCCCCTCGTCTGTCCTCTCCTCTAGCTGGTTGTAAGGCTGTTAACTGGTGTGTCCCCCTTCCCCTCGTCTGTCCTCTCCTCTAGCTGGTTGTAAGGCTGTTAACTGGTGTGTCCCCCTTCCCCTCGTCTGCTCTCCTCTAGCTGGTTGTAAGGCTGTTAACTGGTGTGTGTCCCCCCTTCCCCTCGTCTGTCCTCCTCCTCTAGCTGGTTGTAAGGCTGTTAACTGGTGTGTCCCCCTTCCCCTCGTCTGTCCTCTCCTCTAGCTGGTTGTAAGGCTGTTAACTGGTGTGTCCCCCCTTCCCCTCGTCTGTCCTCTCCTCCTCTAGCTGGTTGTAAGGCTGTTAACTGGTGTGTCCCCACTTCCCCTCGTCTGTCCTCTCCTCTAGCTGGTTGTAAGGCTGTTAACTGGTGTGTCCCCCCTTCCCCTCGTCTGTCCTCTCCTCTAGCTGGTTGTAAGGCTGTTAACTGGTGTGTCCCCCCCTTCCCCTCGTCTGTCCTATCCTCCTCTAGCTGGTTGTAAGGCTGTTAACTGGTGTGTCCCCCTTCCCCTCGTCTGTCCTCTCCTCTAGCTGGTTGTAAGGCTGTTAACTGGTGTGTCCCCCCTTCCCCTCGTCTGTCCTCTCCTCTAGCTGGTTGTAAGGCTGTTAACTGGTGTGTCCCCCCTTCCCCTCGTCTGTCCTCTCCTCTAGCTGGTTGTAAGGCTGTTAACTGGTGTGTAAGGCTGTTAACTGGTGTGTCCCCCCTTCCCCTCGTCTGTCCTCTCCTCTAGCTGGTTGTAAGGCTGTTAACTGGTGTGTCCCCCCCCTTCCCTCTAGCTGGTTGTAAGGTAACTGGTGTGTCCCCCCTTCCCCTCGTAACTGTCTCTCCTCTAGCTGGTTGTAAGGCTGTTAACTGGTGTGTCCCCCCTTCCCCCCCCCTTCCCTAGCTAAGGCTGTATCTGTCCCCCTTCCCCTCGTATCCTCTCCTCTAGCTGGTTGTAAGGCTGTTAACTGGTGTGTCCCCCCCCTTCCCCTCGTCTGTCCTCTCCTCTAGCTGGTTGTAAGGCTGTTAACTGGTGTGTCCCCCCTTCCCCTCGTCTGTCCTCTCCTCTAGCTGGTTGTAAGGCTGTTAACTGGTGTGTATCTTCCCCTAGCTGGTTGTAAGGCTGTTGTCCCCTTTTATCCTAGCTGGTTGTAAGGCTGTTAACTGGTGTGTCCCCCTTCCCCTCGTCTGTCCTCTCCTCTAGCTGGTTGTAAGGCTGTTAACTGGTGTGTCCCCCCTTCCCCTCGTCTGTCCTCTCCTCTAGCTGGTTGTAAGGCTGTTAACTGGTGTGTCCCCCTTCCCCTCGTCTGTCCTCTCCTCTAGCTGGTTGTAAGGCTGTTAACTGGTGACAACAGCCCCCTTCCCCTCGTCTGTCCTCTCCTCCTCTAGCTGGTTGTAAGGCTGTTAACTGGTGTGTCCCCCTTCCCCTCGTCTGTCCTCTCCTCCTCTAGCTGGTTGTAAGGCTGTTAACTGGTGTGTCCCCCCCCCCTTCCCCTCGTCTGTCCTCTCCTCTAGCTGGTTGTAAGGCTGTTAACTGGTGTGTCCCCCCTTCCCCTCGTCTGTCCTCTCCTCTAGCTGGTTGTAAGGCTGTTAACTGGTGTGTGTCCCCCCTTCCCCTCGTCTGTCCTCTCCTCTAGCTGGTTGTAAGGCTGTTAACTGGTGTGTCCCCCCTTCCCCTCGTCTGTCCTCTCCTCTAGCTGGTTGTAAGGCTGTTAACTGGTGTGTCCCCCCCCCCTTCCCCTCGTCTGTCCTCTCCTCTAGCTGGTTGTAAGGCTGTTAACTGGTGTGTCCCCCCTTCCCCTCGTCTGTCCTCTCCTCCTCTAGCTGGTTGTAAGGCTGTTAACTGGTGTGTCCCCCCTTCCCCTCGTCTGTCCTCTCCTCCTCTAGCTGGTTGTAAGGCTGTTAACTGGTGTGTCCCCCTTCCCCTCGTCTGTCCTCTCCTCTAGCTGGTTGTAAGGCTGTTAACTGGTGTGTCCCCCCCCCCCCTTCCCCTCGTCTGTCCTCTCCTCTAGCTGGTTGTAAGGCTGTTAACTGGTGTGTCCCCCCTTCCCCTCGTCTGTCCTCTCCTCTAGCTGGTTGTAAGGCTGTTAACTGGTGTGTCCCCCTTCCCCTCGTCTGTCCTCTCCTCTAGCTGGTTGTAAGGCTGTTAACTGGTGTGTCCCCCCCCTTCCCCTCGTCTGTCCTCTCCTCTAGCTGGTTGTAAGGCTGTTAACTGGTGTGTCCCCCCTTCCCCTCGTCTGTCCTCTCCTCTAGCTGGTTGTAAGGCTGTTAACTGGTGTGTCCCCCCCCTTCCCCTCGTCTGTCCTCTCCTCTAGCTGGTTGTAAGGCTGTTAACTGGTGTGTCCCCCCTTCCCCTCGTCTGTCCTCTCCTCTAGCTGGTTGTAAGGCTGTTAACTGGTGTGTCCCCCCCCCCCCTTCCCCTCGTCTGTCCTCTCCTCTAGCTGGTTGTAAGGCTGTTAACTGGTGTGTCCCCCCTTCCCCTCGTCTGTCCTCTCCTCTAGCTGGTTGTAAGGCTGTTAACTGGTGTAGTAGAAAAACAGTCTTTCTAACATAGTTGACTCTCTTCCCCCAGATTAACTAAACTTATAAAACATCTAATACATGTTAATTATCTATATAAATATTAAATATCAGTTGAACACATTTTTTTCACCTTTATTTAACCAAATAGGCCAGTTGAGAACAAGTTCTCATTTACAACTGCGACCTGGCCAAGATAAAGCAAAGCAGTGCAACACAAACAACACAGAGTTACACATGGAATAAACAAACACAGTCAATAATACAATAGAAAAAGTCTATATACAATGTGTGCAAATGTAGTAAGATAAGGGAGGTAAAGCAATAAATAGGCCATAGTGGTGAAATAATTACAATTTAGCAATTAAACACTGGAGTGATAGATGAGCAGAAGATGAATATGTAAGTAGAGATACTGGGGTGCAAAGGAGCAAAAAATAAATAACAATATGGGGATGAGGTAGTTGGGTGGGCTATTTACAGATGGGCTATGTACAGGTACAGTGATTGGTAAGCTGCTCTGACAGCTGATTCTTAAAGTTAGAGAGGGAGATATGTCTCCGGCTTCAGGGATTTTTGCAATTTGCTCCAGTCTTTGGCAGCAGAGAACTGGAAGGAAAGGCGGCCAAAGTGGAGTTGGGTTTGGGGGTGACCCGTGAAATATACCTGCTGGCGACGAATATGAAACGAGGGCCAGCCAACGAGAGCATACAGGTCGCAGTGGTGGGTGGGAAATGGGGCTTTGGTGACAAAACGGATGGCACTGTGACAGACTGCATCCAATTTGCTGAGTAGAGTGTTGGAGGCTAACATATTGAACAGAGTGTACTTAACATGTATGTCAGGCTGGGTGCTTTAATATTTATTTATGAGTAACTGTACTGTAGGTGTTTAACTATGGCAGAGAGACGGTACTGTAGGTGTTTAACTATGGCAGAGAGATGGTACTGTAGATGTTTAACTATGGCAGAGAGACGGTACTGTAGATGTTAAACTGTGGCAGAGAGACTGTACTGTAGATGTGTAACTGTGGCAGAGAGACGGTACTGTAGACGTTTAACTGTGGCAGAGAGATGGTACTGTAGATGTTTAACTGTGGCAGAGAGACGCTACTGTAGGCGTTTAACTGTCGCAGAGAGACTGTACTGTAGACGTTCAACTGTGGCAGAGAGACGGTAAGGTGGACGTTTAACTGTGGCAGAGAGACGCTATAACCTTAATCTTCTCAAAGTTATTTCATTGACATTTAGTAGTGAAGTCAAGTTTCATTCTGGCCTCCATAATAAAACCAACAAAACATCTTGTCCCAGACCATCCCAGATCGATGCTGTGCTGTCTATGCTTTAAGCAGTACACAGCCATCTTTGTCTGATCCAAAATATAATTAATAGTTTATTTATTTTCTTGTTTGGGAAACCTGACGGTAAACAGCTCACAGATAGATGAATAGCGGTCCGACGGTCCAACTTTTAACACGAACAACCTTCTTTAGCAATATAGAAATGAAATGACACTACCACACTACCACTGTTCATGGAAGTTCACACTGACAGAGACAAAAAGGGTGAAAATAGAAAAAGTTTCTATCCTTCTCTTCCTCCCACTGATCAGACAGGAAACAGATGCACTCTATCCGTATCCTGGCAACAGCTCTGTTTCTGTAGTGATGAGGGAAGATGGGCAGTATATAGCATGTGTATGTGAAGAGTGTAGGATGTGGGTGTGGAGATGTGAAGTTCTGTCTGTGCACTCTGATCTAGGTTTCTAGGGTTAATGTCAGTCCAGTGGTTTCTAGGGTTAAGGTCAGTCCAGTGGTTTCTAGGGTTAAGGTCAGTCCAGAGAGGTGGAGAAGCTCCTAGAGACAGAGGGAGGTTTGACAGTGGACATACATGTACTGTAGCTGTGGTGTAGTGCTGTAGTGTAGTGTAATACTGTAGTGTAGCTGTAGGGTAGTGTAGAACTGTAGCTGTAGTGTAGTGTAGTACTGTACTGTAGCTGTAGTGTAGTACTGTAGTGTAGCTGTAGTGTAGTGTTGTGCTGTAGTGTAGTGTAGCACTGTAGCTGTAGTGTAGCTGTAGTGTAGTTCTGTAACTGTAGTTTAGTTCTGTGCTGTAGTGTAGTTATGTAGCTGTATTGTAGCTGTACTGTAGCTGTAGTGCTGTGCTGTAGCTGTATTGTAGCTGTACTGTAGCTGTAGTGTAGCTGTATTGTAGCTGTAGTGCTGTGCTGTAGCTGTACTGTAGCTGTACTGTAGCTGTAGTGTAGCTGTACTGTAGCTGTAGTGTAGCTGTACTATAGCTGTAGTGTAGCTGTAGTGTAGCTGTACTGTAGCTGTAGTGTAGCTTTACTGTAGATGTATTGTAGCTGTAGTGTAGCTCTAGTGTAACTGTACTATAGCTGTATTGTAGCTGTACTGTAGCTGTATTGTAGCTGTAGTGCTGTACTGTAGCTGTAGTGTAGCTGTAGTGTAGTGCTGTACTGTAGCTGTGCTGTAGCTGTAGTGAGTGTAGCTGTGCTTTAGCTTTGCTTTAGCTGTAGTGTAGTGCTGTACTGTAGCTGTGCTGTAGCTGTAGTGTAGCTGTGCTGTAGCTGTGCTGTAGCTGTGCTGTAGCTGTAGTGTAGCTGTACTGTAGCTATATTGTAGCTGTACTGTAGCTGTATTGTAGCTGTAGTGTAGTGCTGTACTGTAGCTGTAGTGTAGTGCTGTACTGTAGCTGTGCTGTAGTGTAGCTGTAGTGCTGTACTGTAGCTGTAGTGTAGCTGTGCTGTAGCTGTGCTGTAGCTGTAGTGTAGAGCTGTAGTGTAGAGCTGTACTGTAGCTGTGCTGTAGCTGTACTGTAGCTGTACTGTAGCTTCCCTGTAGCTGTAGTGTAGCTGTAGTGTAGCTGTAGTGTAGCGCTGTACTGTAGCTGTACAGTAGCTGTAGTGTAGCTGTAGTGTAGCTGTACTTTAGCTGTACTATAGCTGTAGTGTAGCTGTAGTGTAGCTGTACTGTAGCTGTCCTGTAGCTGTAGTGTAGCTGTAGTGTAGCGCTGTACTGTAGCTGTTGTTGTTGCTGTAGTGTAGCTGTGCTGCAGCTGTGGTGTAGCTGTAGTGTAGCTGTATTGTAGCTGTAGTGTAGCTGTAGTGTAGCTGTCCTGTAGCTGTCCTGTAGCTGTAGTGTAGCGCTGTACTGTAGCTGTAGTGTAGCTGTAGTATAGCTGTATTGTAGCTGTACTGTAGCTGTACTGTAGCTGTATTGTAGCTGTAGTGTAGCTGTGTTGTAGCTGTAGTGTAGCTGTACTGTAGCTGTATTTTAGCTGTACTGTAGCTGTATTGTAGCTGTAGTGTAGTACTGTAGCTGTAGTGCTGTACTGTAGCTGTGCTGTAGCTGTAGTGTAGCTGTAGTGTAGTACTGTAGCTGTGCTGTAGCTGTGCTGTAGCTGTGCTGTAGCTATAGTGTAGTGCTGTACTGTAGCTGTGCTCTAGCTGTAGTGTAGCTGTAGTGTAGCTGTGCTGTAGCTGTGCTCTAGCTGTAGTGTAGCTGTAGTGTAGTGCTGTAGTGTAGCTGTAGTGCTGTGCTGTAGCTGTAGTGTCGCTGTAGTGTCGCTGTAGTGCTGTAGCTGTAGTGTAGTGCTGTGCTGTAGTGTAGCTGTATTGTAGCTGTAGTATAGCTGTAGTGTAGTTCTGTAGTGTAGCTGTAGTGTAGCTGTAGTGTAGCTGTACTGTAGCTGTATTGTAGCTGTACTGTAGCTGTATTGTATCTGTACTGTATCTGTATTGTAGCTGTAGTGTAGCTGTACTGTAGCTGTATTTTAGCTGTACTGTAGCTGTATTTTAGCTGTACTGTAGCTGTATTGTAGCTGTAGTGTAGTGCTGTACTGTAGCTGTGCTGTAGCTGTAGTGTAGCTGTGCTGTAGCTGTAGTGCTGTACTGTAGCTGTGCTCTAGCTGTAGTGTAGCTGTGCTGTAGCTGTAGTGTAGCTGTGCTGTAGCTGTACTGTAGCTCTAGTGTAGCTGTAGCTGTAGTGCTGTGCTGTAGTGTAGCTGTAGTGCTGTGCTGTAGCTGTAGTGTCGCTGTAGTGTCGCTGTAGTGCTGTAGCTGTATTGTAGTGCTGTGCTGTAGTGTAGCTGTATTGTAGCTGTAGTGTAGTTCTGTAGTGTAGCTGTAGTGTAGTTGTAGTGTAGCTGTACTGTAGCTGTATTGTAGCTGTACTGTAGCTGTATTGTAGCTGTACTGTATCTGTATTGTAGCTGTAGTGTAGCTGTACTGTAGCTGTATTTTAGCTGTACTGTAGCTGTATTTTAGCTGTACTGTAGCTGTATTGTAGCTGTAGTGTAGTGCTGTACTGTAGCTGTGCTGTAGCTGTAGTGTAGCTGTGCTGTAGCTGTAGTGCTGTACTGTAGCTGTGCTCTAGCTGTAGTGTAGCTGTGCTGTAGCTGTAGTGTAGCTGTGCTGTAGCTGTACTGTAGCTCTAGTGTAGCTGTAGCTGTAGTGCTGTGCTGTAGTGTAGCTGTAGTGCTGTGCTGTAGCTGTAGTGTCGCTGTAGTGTCGCTGTAGTGCTGTAGCTGTAGTGTAGTGCTGTGCTGTAGTGTAGCTGTATTGTAGCTGTAGTGTAGTTCTGTAGTGTAGCTGTAGTGTAGCTGTAGTGTAGCTGTACTGTAGCTGTATTGTAGCTGTACTGTAGCTGTATTGTAGCTGTACTGTATCTGTATTGTAGCTGTAGTGTAGCTGTACTGTAGCTGTATTTTAGCTGTACTGTAGCTGTATTTTAGCTGTACTGTAGCTGTATTGTAGCTGTAGTGTAGTGCTGTACTGTAGCTGTGCTGTAGCTGTAGTGTAGCTGTGTTGTAGCTGTAGTGCTGTACTGTAGCTGTGCTCTAGCTGTAGTGTAGCTGTGCTGTAGCTGTAGTGTAGCTGTGCTGTAGCTGTACTGTAGCTCTAGTGTAGCTGTAGCTGTAGTGCTGTGCTGTAGTGTAGCTGTAGTGCTGTGCTGTAGCTGTAGTGTAGCTGTAGTGTGGTTCTGTGCTGTAGCTGTATTGTAGCTGTAGTGTAGCTGTAGTGTAGCGCTGTATTGTAGCTGTAGTGTAGCTGTAGTTCTGTAGTGTAGCTGTACTGTAGCTGTAGTGTAGCTGTGCTGTGCTGTAGCTGTAGTGTAGCTGTAGTGTAGCTGTACTGTAGCTGTACTGTAGCTGTAGTGCTGTGCTGTTGCTGTACTGTAGCTGTACTGTAGCTGTAGTGTAGCTTTACTGTAGCTGTGCTGTAGCTGTCGTGCTGTGCTGTAGTGTAGCTGTAGTGTAGCTGTGCTGTAGCTGTAGGGCTGTGCTGTAGCTGTAGTGTAGCTGTAGTGTAGCTGTAGTTTAACTGTAGTGTAGCTGCTGGTTCAGTCTGGAGAGGTGAAATGAGCTGTAGTCAGATGTATTCATATGTTTCCCATGCCAATAAAGCCCTTAAATTGAATTGTATTCCATTTTCTTAAGTAGCGCCCCACCCCCTTCCCTCCTCTCCCTCTCCCCTTCACCCCCCTCTGTCTCTCCCCCTCCTTCCTCTAGATGCTTCTCCTTCACCCCCCCCTCTGTCTCTCCCCCTCCTTCCTCTAGATGCATCACCCTCACCCCCTCTGTTTCTCCCCCTCCTTCCTCTAGATGCACCACCCTCACCCCCTCTGTTTCTCCCCCTCCTTCCTCTAGATGCATCACCCCTCTGTCTCCATGTCTTAATCCCCTCTGTCAGGATGATTTTACACTCCTCCCTCATCTTCTCCCGACTTCCCTAACTGAGGAAGAGAGGATTAGTCACACCTCCTCCGCTCCTCTCTCTCTCTCTCTCTCTCTCTCTCTCTCTCTCTCTCTCTCTCTCTCTCTCTCTCTCTCTCTCTCCTCTCTCTCTCTCTCTCTCTCTCTCTCTCTCTCTCTCCCTCTCTCGCTCTCCCTCTCTCTCTCGCTCTCTCTCTCTCTCACTCTCTCTCTCTCTCGCTCTCTCTCTCTCGCTCTCTCTCTCCCTCTCTCTCGCTCTCTCTCTCTCTCTCGCTTTCTCTCTCTCGCTCACTCTCACTCTCTCTCCCTCTCACTCTCTCTCTCTCTCTCTCTCGCACTCTCTCTCTCTCTCTCTCTCGCACTCTCTCTCTCTCTCGCACTCTCTCTCTCTCTCTCTCTCGCACTCTCTCTCTCACTCGCACTCTCTCTCTCACTCTCACTCTCTCTCCCTCTCTCTCTCGCTCTCTCTCTCCCTCTCTCTCTCTCTCTCTCTCTCTCTCTCCTTTCATCCATTGTGTGAGTGCATGTGGGTGTACGTTTGTGTGTGTGTGCATGTGTGTGTTTGTGTGTAGATTATCCTGTGTGAGAAGGCAGGAGTCAATCAAACCCTTGATGAGAGAACCTCATTCAGCTTTAACGAGCCTGGCGTTCCCCAGCTGACCCTGAGAGGAGAGACACACTGGGCTTAAGATGAGGAAGATCACTCTTCACACTCACGCGCAGGTGCTGAGCAGTTTAGGCATTCATTCTGAGTGGTTAAGGTTTTGGTTAATAATTATAATTTAATTGCAAGACACACTGATTCACCCAGGCATTCACCCAGTGCTTTCAGGCCTTTTGCCGTGGCGTCAAGCATTAATTGCCCTCAGGGTCTGTTATGGTGTGTATGTGTGCGTCTTTTTTTGTGTGTCTTTGTGTGCGTTTGTATGTGTGTGTGTGCACTTTGGGCCGGGGAGAAATGGGAGAGGTTTACAGGGTGACAGGCTGAGTGAATGACAGGGTGATAGGTTGAGTGAGTGACAGGGTGATAGGTTGAGTGAGTGACAGGGTGATAAGTTGCACGGGTGAAGTGTTGATAGTATAAGTCCTTTATACTGAAGTCTCTAGTGTTGGAGTCCTAGTCCTTTATACTGAAGTCTCTAGTGTTGGAGACCAAGTCCTTTATACTGAAGTCACAAGTCTCTAGTGTTGGAGTCCTAGTCCTTTATATTGAAGTCACAAGTCTCTAGTGTTGGAGTCTTAGTCCTTTATACTGAAGTCACAAGTATCTAGTGTTGGAGTCCAAGTCCTTTATATTGAAGTCACAAGTCTCTAGTGTTGGAGTCCTAGTCCAAGTCCTTTATATTGAAGTCACAAGTCTCTAGTGTTGGAGTCCAAGTCCTTTATATTGAAGTCACAAGTCTCTAGTGTTGGAGTCCTAGTCCTTTATATTGAAGTCACAAGTCCCTAGTGTTGGAGTCTTAGTCCTTTATACTGGAGTCTCAAGTATCTAGTGTTGGAGTCCAAGTCCTTTATATTGAAGTCACAAGTCCCTAGTGTTGGAGTCTTAGTCCTTTATACTGAAGTCACACGTCTCTAGTGTTGGAGTCCAAGTCCTTTATATTGAAGTCACAAGTCCCTAGTGTTGGAGTCCTAGTCCAAGACCTTTATATTGAAGTCACAAGTCCCTAGTGTTGGAGTCTTAGTCCTTTATACTGGAGTCTCAAGTATCTAGTGTTGGAGTCCTAGTCCTTTATATTGAAGTCACACGTCTCTAGTGTTGGAGTCTTAGTCCTTTATACTGGAGTCTCAAGTATCTAGTGTTGGAGTCCTAGTCCTTTATATTGAAGTCACAAGTCCCTAGTGTTGGAGTCTTAGTCCTTTATACTGGAGTCTCAAGTATCTAGTGTTGGAGTCCAAGTCCTTTATACTGAAGTCTCTAGTGTTGGAGTCCTAGTCCTTTATACTGAAGTCACAAGTAACTAGTGTTGGAGTCCTAGTCCTTTATACTGAAGTCACAAGTCACTAGTGTTGGAGTCCTAGTCCTTTATATTGAAGTCACAAGTCCCTAGTGTTGGAGTCCTAGTCCAAGTCCTTTATATTGAAGTCACAAGTCTCTAGTGTTGGAGTCCTAGTCCAAGTCCTTTATACTGAAGTCTCTAGTGTTGGAGTCCTAGTCCTTTATATTGAAGTCACACGTCTCTAGTGTTGGAGTGCAAGTCCTTTATACTGAAGTCACAAGTCTCTAGTGTTGGAGTCCTAGTCCTTTATACTGAAGTCACAAGTCTCTAGTGTTGGAGTCCTAGTCCTTTATACTGAAGTCACAAGTCTCTAGTGTTGGAGTCCTAGTCCAAGTCCTTTATACTGAAGTCAAAAGTCACTTGGTAGTCCCTAAAGACTGTCCAATCATTATTTAAGCTACATTTCATTACAGTGACCAGGTTTGCATCCAAGCATGTCATGCAGATGAAAAATGTCACGGCCGGGGCTGACAGGATATGCTGGTGCATTTTTGTAATTGTCGACAGACAATGTGTTTGTCCGACATGGTGGGATGTTTTTGTGTCTGTAAAGTTAATTATGTGATAAATGACAGTGGAATCGCCTTAATGGCAGCGGAAAGTGTGGAGAATGTTGAACACTATTATGGGTAGGAATTCAAACATGTCTCTTTTGTTGAATCGGAGGCTTGTATTTATTACAAAACCACATGACATCGCAAACTACTTTACTGAATATTTTACAGACAAAGTGGACAAGTTGAGGAATGCTATGAATCCAACTGATGGCTCCATGTCATATACCCTTATAAAAGATTGTATCATGAAGGAGAGGCAATGCATGTTTGAATTTCATCAAGTAGAAAGTGAAGAGGTAGAAAGTACTTCCGGCGCCGACAGAGATGGCCGCCTCGCTTCGCGTTCCTAGGAAACTATGCAGTTTTTTGGTTTTTTACGTGTTATTTCTTACACTAGTACCCCAGGTCATCTTAGGTTTCATTACATACAGCCGAGAAGAACTACTGAATATAAGATCAGCGTCAACTCACCATCAGTACGACCAAGAATATGTTTTTCGCGATGCGGATCCTGTGTTCTGCCTTACAACCAGTGTAACCGAGTGGATCACATGCAGCGACCAAAAAAAAAAAAAAAAAAAAAAAACGACTCAGAAAAAGAGGGAAACGAAGCGGTCTTCTGGTCAGACTCCGGAGACGGGCACATCGTGCACCACTCCCTAGCATTCTTCTTGCCAATGTCCAGTCTCTTGACAACAAGGTTGATGAAATCCGAGCAAGGGTAGCATTCCAGAGGGACATCAGAGACTGTAACGTTCTCTGCTTCACGGAAACATGGCTAACTGGAGAGACGCAATCCGAAGCGGTGCAGCCAGCGGGTTTCTCCACGCATCGCGCCGACAGAAACAAACATCTTTCTGGTAAGAAGACGGGCGGGGGCGTATGTCTTATGGCTAACGAGACATGGTGTGATGAAAGAAACATACAGGAACTCAAATCCTTCTGTTCACCTGATTTAGAATTCCTCACAATCAAATGTAGACCGCATTATCTACCAAGAGAATTCTCTTCGATTATAATCACAGCCGTATATATCCCCCCCCAAGCAGACACATCGATGGCTCTGAACGAACTTTATTTAACTCTCTGCAAACTGGAAACGATTTATCCGGAGGCTGCATTCATTGTAGCTGGGGATTTTAACAAGGCTAATCTGAAAACAAGACTCCCTAAATTTTATCAGCATATCGATTGCGCAACCAGGGGTGGAAAGACCCTGGATCATTGTTACTCTAACTTCCGCGACGCATATAAGGCCCTGCCCCGCCCCCTTCGGAAAAGCTGACCACGACTCCATTTTGTTGATCCCTGCCTACAGACAGAAACTAAAACAAGAAGCTCCCACGCTGAGGTCTGTCCAACGCTGGTCCGACCAAGCTGACTCCACACTCCAAGACTGCTTCCATCACGTGGACTGGGAGATGTTTCGTATTGTGTCAGACAACAACATTGACGAATACGCTGATACGGTGTGCGAGTTCATTAGAACGTGCGTTGAAGATGTCGTTCCCATAGCAACGATTAAAACATTCCCTAACCAGAAACTGTGGATTGATGGCAGCATTCGTGTGAAACTGAAGGCACGAACCACTGCTTTTAATCAGGGCAAGGTGTCTGGTAACATGACTGAATACAAACAGTGCAGCTATTCCCTCCGCAAGGCTATCAAACAAGCTAAGCGCCAGTACAGAGACAAAGTAGAATCTCAATTCAACGGCTCAGACACAAGAGGCATGTGGCAGGGTCTACAGTCAATCACGGACTACAGGAAGAAACCCAGCCCAGTCACGGACCAGGATGTCTTGCTCCCAGGCAGACTAAATAACTTTTTTGCCCGCTTTGAGGACAATACAGTGCCACTGACACGGCCTACAACGGAAACATGCGGTCTCTCCTTCACTGCAGCCGAAGTGAGTAAGATATTTAAACGTGTTAACCCTCGCAAGGCTGCAGGCCCAGGCGGCATCCCCAGCCGCGCCCTCAGAGCATGCGCAGACCAGCTGGCCGGTGTGTTTACGGACATATTCAATCAATCCCTATACCAGTCTGCTGTTCCCACATGCTTCAAGAGGGCCACCATTGTTCCTGTTCCCAAGAAAGCTAAGGTAACTGAGCTAAACGACTACCGCCCCGTAGCACTCACATCCGTCATCATGAAGTGCTTTGAGAGACTAGCCAAGGACCACATCACCTCCACCCTACCTGACACCCTTGACCCACTCCAATTTGCTTACCGCCCAAATAGGTCCACAGACGATGCAATCTCAACCACACTGCACACTGCCCTAACCCATCTGGACAAGAGGAATACCTATGTGAGAATGCTGTTCATCGACTACAGCTCGGCATTCAACACCATAGTACCCTCCAAGCTCGTCATCAAGCTCGAGACCCTGGGTCTCGACCCCGCCCTGTGCAACTGGGTACTGGACTTCCTGACGGGCCGCCCCCAGGTGGTGAGGGTAGGCAACAACATCTCCTCCCCGCTGATCCTCAACACTGGGGCCCCACAAGGGTGCGTTCTGAGCCCTCTCCTGTACTCCCTGTTCACCCACGACTGCGTGGCCATGCACGCCTCCAACACAATCATCAAGTTTGCGGACGACACAACAGTGGTAGGCTTGATTACCAACAACGACGAGACGGCCTACAGGGAGGAGGTGAGGGCCCTCGGAGTGTGGTGTCAGGAAAATAACCTCACACTCAACGTCAACAAAACTAAGGAGATGATTGTGGACTTCAGGAAACAGCAGAGGGAACACCCCCATCCACATCGATGGAACAGTAGTGGAGAGGGTAGCAAGTTTTAAGTTCCTCGGCATACACATCACAGACAAACTGAATTGGTCCACTCACACAGACAGCATCGTGAGGAAGGCGCAGCAGCGCCTCTTCAACCTCAGGAGGCTGAAGAAATTCGGCTTGTCACCAAAAGCACTCACAAACTTCTACAGATGCACAATCGAGAGCATCCTGGCGGGCTGTATCACCGCCTGGTATGGCAACTGCACCGCCCTCAACCGTAAGGCTCTCCAGAGGGTAGTGAGGTCTGCACAACGCATCACCGGGGGCAAACTACCTGCCCTCCAGGACACCTACACCACCCGATGCTACAGGAAGGCCATAAAGATCATCAAGGACATCAACCACCCGAGCCACTGCCTGTTCACCCCGCTGTCATCCAGAAGGCGAGGTCAGTACAGGTGCATCAAAGCTGGGACCGAGAGACTGAAAAACAGCTTCTATCTCAAGGCCATCAGACTGTTAAACAGCCACCACTAACATTGAGTGGCTACTGCCAACACACTGTCAATGACACTGACTCTACTCCAGCCACTTTAATCATGGGAATCGATGGGAAATGATGTAAATATATCACTAGCCACTTTAAACAATGCAACCTTATATAATGTTACTTACCCTACATTATTCATCTCATATGCATACGTTGATACTGTACTCTATATCATCGACTGCATCCTTATGTAATACATGTATCACTAGCCACTTTAACTATGCCACTTGGTTTACATACTTATCTCATATGTATATACTGTACTCGATATCATCTACTGTATCTTGCCTATGCTGCTCTGTACCATCACTCATTCATATATCCTTATGTACATATTCTTTATCCCCTTACACTGTGTTATAAGACAGTAGTTTTTTTGGAATTGTTAGTTAGATTACTTGTTCGTTATTACTGCATTGTCGGAACTAGAAGCACAAGCATTTCGCTACACTCGCATTAACATCTGCTAACCATGTGTATGTGACAAATAAAATTTGATTTGATGATTTGATTTGATTTGAAGGATGCTGTTGTCTCTTACGGATGACAAGTCACCTGGTACAGATAATCTTGATGCCAAATTGCTTACTGTTACAGCTAACCAAATATCTACACCAATCTCTCATATTTGTAATAAGTGCTTGATGTATGGGGTGGGCCCAGAAGTCTGGAAAGAGTCAAAAGTTTTTCGACTACCTAAGGATAAAAAAATCTTCATTCACTGGTCCGAATAGTTGTCCTATAAACTTGCTGCCTGTGTTAAGTAAATTATTGGAAAACATTGTATCTGTACAAATCAAGGATTATTTATCCCTGGTCCCATCACACTTAGAGTACTGTCTGGTTATATGGTCAATCCCTGGTCCTATCACACTTAGAGTACTGTCTGGTTATATGGTCAATCCCTGGTCCTGTCACACTTAGAGTACTGTCTGGTTATATGGTCAATCCCTGGTCCTGTCACACTTAGAGTACTGTCTGGTTATATGGTCAATCCCTGGTCCTGTCACACTTAGAGTACTGTCTGGTTATATGGTCAATCCCTGGTCCTATCACACTTAGAGTACTGTCTGGTTATATGGTCAATCCCTGGTCCTGTCACACTTAGAGTACTGTCTGGTTATATGGTCAATCCCTGGTCCTGTCACATTAGAGTACTGTCTGGTTATATGGTCAATCCCTGGTCCTGTCACACTTAGAGTACTGTCTGGTTATATGGTCAATCCCTGGTCCTATCACACTTAGAGTACTGTCTGGTTATATGGTCAATCCCTGGTCCTGTCACACTTAGAGTACTGTCTGGTTATATGGTCAATCCCTGGTCCTATCACACTTAGAGTACTGTCTGGTTATATGGTCAATCCCTGGTCCTGTCACACTTAGAGTACTGTCTGGTTATATGGTCAATCCCTGGTCCTGTCACATTAGAGTACTGTCTGGTTATATGGTCAATCCCTGGTCCTGTCACACTTAGAGTACTGTCTGGTTATATGGTCAATCCCTGGTCCTGTCACACTTAGAGTACTGTCTGGTTATATGGTCATTCCTGGTCCTATCACACTTAGAGTACTGTCTGGTTATATGGTCAATCCCTGGTCCTATCACACTTAGAGTACTGTCTGGTTATATGGTCAATCCCTGGTCCTATCACACTTAGAGTACTGTCTGGTTATATGGTCAATCCCTGGTCCTATCACACTTAGAGTACTGTCTGGTTATATGGTCAATCCCTGGTCCTATCACACTTAGAGTACTGTCTGGTTATATGGTCAATCCCTGGTCCTATCACACTTAGAGTACTGTCCATTTATATGGTCAATCCCTGGTCCTATCAAACAGGGCTGCCAGATTAGCTCTTCATTGCTCTAAACAGGGCTGCCAGATTAGCTCTTCATTGCTCTAAACAGGGCTGCCAGATTAGCTCTTCATTGCACTAAACAGGGCTGGTAGATTAGCTCTTCATTGCACTAAACAGGGCTGGTAGATTAGCTCTTCATTGCACTAAACAGGGCTGGTAGATTAGCTCTTCATTGCTCTAAACAGGGCTGGTAGATTACCTCTTCATTGCTCTAAACAGGGCTGCCAGATTAGCTCTTCATTGCACTAAACAGGGCTGCCAGATTAGCTCTTCATTGCACTAAACAGGGCTGGTAGATTAGCTCTTCATTGCTCTAAACAGGGCTGCCAGATTACCTCTTCATTGCACTAAACAGGGCTGGTAGATTAGCTCTTCATTGCTCTAAACAGGGCTGCCAGATTACCTCTTCATTGCACTAAACAGGGCTGGTAGATTAGCTCTTCATTGCTCTAAACAGGGCTGGTAGATTAGCTCTTCATTGCACTAAACAGGGCTGGTAGATTAGCTCTTCATTGCACTAAACAGGGCTGGTAGATTAGCTCTTCATTGCTCTAAACAGGGCTGGTAGATTACCTCTTCATTGCTCTAAACAGGGCTGCCAGATTAGCTCTTCATTGCACTAAACAGGGCTGGCAGATTAGCTCTTCATTGCACTAAACAGGGCTGGTAGATTAGCTCTTCATTGCACTAAACAGGGCTGGTAGATTAGCTCTTCATTGCTCTAAACAGGGCTGGTAGATTAGCTCTTCATTGCTCTAAACAGGGCTGGTAGATTACCTCTTCATTGCTCTAAACAGGGCTGGTAGATTACCTCTTCATTGCTCTCTCATGGCTTCATGTTGAAAACAAACTACGATCCAGTCTTCTGATTTTCTTTAGGAGTGTTATATTTAAAATAAAAAAACAGTATTTTTCATCCCAATTAGTACATACTACTTTCAAGAACAAAATAAAGAACATCTAATGTGATAGACCAAATGACTGGACAGGAAATAGAACATCTAATGTGATAGACCGTATGACTGGACAGGAAATAGAAAGAACATCTAATGTGATAGACCATATGACTGGACAGGAAATAGAAAGAACATCTAATGTGATAGACCATATGACTGGACAGGAAATAGAAAGAACATCTAATGTGATAGACCATATGACTGGACAGGAAATAGAAAGAACATCTAATGTGATAGACCATATGACTGGACAGGAAATAGAAAGAACATCTAATGTGATAGACCATATGACTGGACAGGAAATAGAAAGAACATCTAATGTGATAGACCATATGACTGGACAGGAAATAGAAAGAACATCTAATGTGATAGACCATATGACTGGACAGGAAATAGAAAGAACATCTAATGTGATAGACCATATGACAGGACAGGAAATAGAAAGAACATCTCATGTGACTGACCATATGACTGGACAGGAAATAGAAAGTATCAACTAAATGTTAAATGCGTTTTCTGTCAGGTATTTTAATTACCTGTATTGTCTACTTGTTGAATGTTTGTGAAGTCTTGATTGTGGTTGTTTAGAAATGTCTTGTTAATTGGTGTTGGACCCCAGGAAGATCAGCTAGCGTTACTGCGTTAGCTAATGGGATCCTTGTAAAAATGACAAAATTACAAATGCGCAAATATGGATATAATAACCATCATATGGAAGTAAACTTGAGGTCACCCGATGCCATGTTGTGCGGTCCTCCCACTACGACTTGGGAAAGCAGACAGTTCATTAGGATACAGATGAAATAAA
>NC_056441.1:80931540-80964040 GCF_018296145.1 Oncorhynchus tshawytscha
ACTTGCGTGCTATTGTTTGTACAGATGGACGTGGTACCTTCAGGCATTTGGAAATTGCTCCCAAGGATGAACCAGACTTTTGGGGGTCTACAATAATTTTTCTGATGTCTTGGCTGAGTTCTTTTGATTTTACCATGATGTCAAGCAAAGAGGCACTGAGTTTGAAGGTAGGCCTTGAAATACATCCACAGGTACACCTCCGATTGACTCAAATGATGTCAATTAGCCTATCAGAAGCATCTAAATCCATGACATAATTTTCTGGAATTTTCCAAGCTGTTTAAAGGCACAGTCAACTTAGTGAATGTAAACTTCTGACCAACTGGAATTGTGATACAGTGATTTATAAGTGAAATAATCTGTCTGTAAACAATTGTTGGAAAAATGACTTGTGTCATGAACAAAGTAGATGTCCTAACCGACTTGCCAAAACTATAGTTTGTTAACAAGAAATGTGTGGAGTGGTTGAAAAATTAGTTTTAATGACTCCAACCTAAGTGAATGTAAACTTCCGACTTCAACTGTATGTTTCTGCTTAGAATTTCCAACATTTTGGTAGGCTATGTGTGAGTGAAGTTGTCTATATTTAGATACATGCAGTTTATCTTTTGTCATTATACAAAATGTCATTATGTTAAAATGTATGTGCATACTACTGTAAATCGCTCTTGATTAGAGCATCTGATAAATGACTAACATGTAAATGTATAAATGATATGTTGCCCTAGACGACTAAATAAACCCTCGCTCAACAAAATAATGTAATCGATCAATAGAATGAATGTATCATCTAGTTGGCATCTGTAAAGTTTTCTGTGTCATCCTTCCCGGAGCAAATACGTTTAGGAACCGTGGAGGAAATACAATAAAGCAACAACAAACGGGAAAGATTTTCTGTCCAAATGACATCAGGTTGACCGGTTTGTAAGGGACAATAAAGCTGTGAAGACGACCCAGGGTGTTTCTGATCAGATTTCAGTTCGGCTTCGATGCATATTTTATGTGGTTGAAATACTATCAGCTTTTATGAATGACGAAGACAACACCTCTTCAGATCGTATCTAACTGAGCATTGAATTCCCTCAAGATGCAGAACGAAATAAATCATATTTCTCCACTCCTGTTCCCAAATCCAAATTGTTCGTACATTTGGTGTATCATTTTACTGTAAGAAAATGCGTAATTCTGCAGGAGTTATTATTAATGCTAGAGCCATATTCGCATATATATATATATATATATATATGAGTCAGTTATGATGAAAGCCCGGAGGGTTTTTTCTAGGTGTGAAGATATTTCAACAGGTCCAGACAATAACAGGCTACACTGATTACTCAAGTGGTTCCCAAGTTTCTGAACCAAACCAAACCATCTTTGGTAAAGTGTCGCCATAATATTTGAATTGAGGAAGTGTGTCAATAGGATATTTTAGAAGATTCCTAAATTCCCCCCAGCATTCAGATGTGAGCTAAACAGTGAACTTGAAATAGATATGTGTTTTTATTCTATGGGTGAGAAAGAGAATTTGTTCCAAACGTTTAGCTCAGTTCTCGCTGTTTTTGTGTGTGATCTATTAACATCAAGGGTTCCATTAAATAGGTGCAATATTTTTTAAAGATGCATTTGGTGATGTTCAATTAATTTGCACAAAACATATAAACAAAAGCATTCCCTGTGGAAGTTCATATATAGGCTATACGCAGCACTTCGTTCCATTTATCGAATCAGTTGTTTTATTGCTGAAACGGCGAGCAACACCTGTAAAACGCAGATATTTCTCTCAAAACAAAGGGATGTCGATTCACACGGGACTAGTATTATCAGAGGACTTTGGCGTTTGCCAAAAAACAGTAGGTTATTCTGGTTTGTCGTCCAGACTTCAGTTTCCATAGAACCCATCTAAACAACACATGATCTCTAAGCAGGAGGCTGCAGTTCCCTTGACATGCCATAAGTCTGAAGTCTGTCTTGTGACTAATCATTTGTATAGCGCCTCACATGATCACACATAACAAAGTCCGGTACTGCTATCATCCTCTTTCACCACTTCAACAAATCTTTACCGAACATTGCTTTTCTGGGCCCCCCTTTTTTACATTCTCCTTTTGCAGCTTTTGTCTTATTGAATGAAACTTCGACATTGTCCATTTTGCCTCCATTGATTGATGTGAACTTTTTCTGCCTGTTGCCAAAAGCATTACTTGACTATCGATTGGTTGTGTAGGCTATTTGGCTATCGATTGGTTGTGTAGGCTATTTGGCTATCGATTGGTTGTGTAGGCTATTTGGCTATCTATTGGTTGGGTAGGCTATTTGGCGATCTATTGGTTGTGTAGTCTATTTGGCTATTGATTGGTTGTGTAGACTATTTGGCTATCGATTGGTTGTGTAGGCTATTTGGCTATCGATTGGTTGTGTAGGCTATTTGGCTATCGATTGGTTGTGTAGGCTATTTGGCTATCTATTGGTTGGGTAGGCTATTTGGCGATCTATTGGTTGGGTAGGCTATTTGGCTATCGATTGGTTGTGTAGACTATTTGGATATCGATTGGTTGGGTAGGCTATTTGGCTATCGATTGGTTGTGTAGGCTATTTGGCTATCGATTGGTTGTGTAGGCTATTTGGCTGCAGATGTGGCCAGGGCAAAAAATAGCAATGTCCGTACTGTGAGACGCCTAAGACATCGCTACAGAGAGACAGGACGGACAGCTGATCGTCCTCGCAGTGGCAGACCACGTGTAACAACACCTGCACAGAATCGGTCCATCCGAACATTACACCTGTGGGACAGATACAGGATGGCAACAACAACTGCCCGAGTTACACCAGGAACCAGGAATTCCTCCATCAGTGCTCAGACTGTCCACAATAGGCTGAGAGAGGCTGGTCTGAGGGCTTGAAGGCCAGTTGTAAGGCAGGTCCTCACCAGACATCACTGGCAATAACGTCGACTATGGGCACAAACCCACCGTCGCTGGACCAGACAGGACTGGCAAAAAGGGCTCTTCACTGACGAGTCACGGCTTTGTCTCACCAGGGGCGATGGTCGGATTCGCGTTTATCGTCGAAGGAATGAGCGTTACACCGAGGCCTGTACTCTGGAGCAGGATCGATTTGTTAGTGGAGGGTCCGTCATGGTCTAGGACGGTGTGTCACAGCGTCATCAGACTGAGCTTGTTGTCATTGCAGGCAATTTCAACGCTGTGTGTTACAGGGAAGACATCCTCCTACCTCATGTGGTACCCTTTCTGCAGGCTCATCCTGACATGACCCTCCAGCATGACTATGCCACCAGCCATACTGCTTGTTCTGTGCGTGATTTCCTGCAAGTCAGTGTTCTGCCATGGCCAGCGAAGAGCCCGGATCTCAATCCCATTGAGCACGTCTGGGACCTGTTGGATCCCAGAAATGTCCGGGAACTTGCAGGTGCCTTGGTGGAAGAGTGGGGTAACATCTCACAGCAAGAACTTGCAAGTCTGGTGCAGTCCATGAGGAGGAGATGCACTGCAGTACATAATGCAGCTGGTGGCCACACCAGATACTGACTGTTACTTTTGGATTTTGACCCCCCTTGTTCAGGGACATTATTCCATTTATGTTTGTCACATGTCTGTGGAACTTGTTCAGTTTATGTCTCAGTTGCTGAATCTTGTTATGTTCATACAAATTTTTACACATGTTAAGTTTGCTGAAAATTAACACCGTTGACAGTGAGAGGACGTTTCTTTTTTTGCCTAATTTTTATAAATGGCACAACATTTTAAAATGTGTGGATTTTTTAAGGTATTGTTTCTCTTTATTCAACCCGCCCACCACCCACCCGCCCTTTAGCCACACAATATTCAATGACCCTAAATCAATCCACCCCGCGGATATAACTGAGGGGACTGTGTCAACCCGCGCATCACTAGTGTGTGTGTGTGTTTGTACGTGAGTGTGTCGCTGGTCTCTCAGGTCTGGCTGTATTCTACAGTGCATGTGTCTCCAGTGTTTGTGTGCTACTGGAGATGCGGCTCTGTTGGAATAACAGCCAGGACCACAGCTTCACCAACCAGCCCACTCTGCTCAATGTACCTTTTTATTTGTGTGTGTGTGTGTTTATGTGTTTAAAGAAAGAAAGAGAGTGTAGTCTGTTCCCTTAAATGCACCGTTAAGTGTCACAACATAATAATCTGTCATTTCTTTCCCTATGGAATGACAGTGTTATGGTAATGAGAGTGTTATGGTAATGAGAGTGTTATGGTAATGAGTGTGTTATGGTAATGAGAGTTATGGTAATGAGAGTGTTATGGTAATGAGAGTGTTATGGTAATGAGGGTGTTATGGTAAGGGGGTGTTATGGTAATGAGGGTGTTATTTGTAATGAGGGTGTTATGGTAATGGGGGTGTTTTGGTAATGGGGGTTTTGGTAATGGGGGTGTTATGGTAATGGGGGTGTTATGGTAATGGGGGTGTTATGTAATGGGGGTGTTATGTAATGGGGGTGTTATGGTAATGAGGGTGTTATGGTACTGAAGGTGTTATGGTACTGAAGGTGCTATGGTAATTGGGGTGTTATGTAATGGGGGTGTTATGGCAATAGGGGTGTTATGGTAATGAGGGTGTTATGGTAATGATGGTGTTATGGTAATGGGGGTGTTATGGTAATGGGGGTGTTGTGGTAATGAGGGTGTTATGGTAATGAGGGTGTTATGTGGTAATTAGGGTTTTTATGGTATTACGTGTGTTATGGTAATGAAGGTGTCACGGTAATACGGGTGTTACGGTAATGGCGGTGTTATGGTACTGAAGGTGCTATGGTAATTGGGGTGTTATGTAATGGGGGTGTTATGGCAATAGGGGTGTTATGTAATGGGGGTGTTATGTAATGGGGGTGTTATGTAATGGGGGTGTTATGGTAATGAGGGTGTTATGTAATGGGGATGTTATGGTAATGGGGGTGTTATGTAATGGGGGTGTTATGGTAATGGGGGTGTTATTTAATGGGGGTGTTATGGTAATGAGGGTGTTATGGTAATGAGGGTGTTATGTAATGGGGGTGTTATGTAATGGGGATGTTACGGTAATGGGGATGTTATGGTAATGGTGGTGTTATGGTAATGGTGTGTTATGTTAATGAGGTGTTATGGTAATGGATGTGTTATGGTAATGGGGGGTTATGGTAATAGGGTGTTATGGTAATGGGGGTGTTATGTAATGGGGTGGTATGGTAATGGAGGGGTTATGTAATGGGGGTGGTATGGTAATGAGGTGTTATGGTAATGGGGGTGTTATGGTAATGCCGCGGTTATGGTAATGGGGGTTATGGTAATGGGGGTTATAGTAATGGGGGTGTTATGTAATGGGGGTGTTATGGTAATGGAGGTGTTATGGTAATGGGGGTGTGATGGTAATGGGGTGTTATGTAATGGGGGTGTAATGGTAATGGAGGTGTTATGGTAATGGGGGTGTAATGGTAATGGGGGTGTTATGTAATGGGGGTGTTATGGTAATGGGGGTGTTATGTAATGGGGTGTTATGTAATGGGGGTGTTATGTAATGGGGGTGTTATGGTAATGACTATGTTCTGGGTGAGGGAGCTTTACGGTGGGGAATGTACAAGGTTCATTAAGATCTCCAGACATAGAGAGCAACAAACACACACACAGACACACATTCAGTCGAATACACACACACAGTTGCAGACACACAGTCACACACACACACAGGCTGGCACAGATCCAGGTTCATTACAGAGGGTTTCTTACAGGTTGATTGAGTGATCATATTTCATCATATCTAATCCTATTTAATCATATGTAATAAGCTGCTCAGAGCCTCGTGCCTGGGGGAGACATGCTGTACTGTAGCTATGGAACTGACCCTCCCTCCCGCCCTCCCTCCCTCCCTCCCTCCCTCCCTCCCTGCGTATAGTCCCAACATGCCCTTCAATACATAACCTGTTCCTGTGTTTGTCTCCCTGAGTTACAGCAGCCTACAGTTAGTGTAAATATGTGCATGCATGTGTCAATCTGCTATAGTACCATCTGCTATAGTACCATCTGCTATAGTACCATCTGCTATAGTACTGCCCATGCACGGATGCACGCACACTAGTACTGAGCGATTAACCAACATTTCATATTTTCAGTTATTATACAACTAATTAACCTACTTCTGTTCAAATACTTGAATTCCATTTAGTTCATTTTTTTTTGACAGCCCAGTGCAGTATTTCTTTAGAGAGAAATTAAATAATTCACAACACAAGTCAAGAACTATGTTGGACGCAAGGCTGGAGGAAGTTGTAGTTTTCATTAAGCAAACATTCAACCTAGTTCAGTGCAGAAACATGGTAATTAACTACAATGACCATAAGCCATTGCAGCTGTTTTTTTTTTTCATCTCGGACAGAGAGGACAGACGTCTCTCGGACAGACATCTTGGTCAGAGAGGAAAAGGCGAAGCGAGAGGTTTCATTCTCGCCAATATCCATCCAAAATAAGCCAATTGTGTTTCTGTGGGCTTATTTTGGTGCTGAACTTGTCTCCTGCCTTCCCGCCTTTGGCCCGACTCCCATTGTTAGGGTGGAGACATGAGCGTCTCGTCACTATATACAGATCTCTGTACGTATACACTTTTACGCCTGATACGTTATGTTAGATACACACAGACAACATGGACTGCTTGAGAGAGGAATGTACACAACACAACGACAAGAGGGACAGAGACAGTTCTTGAAACAAGTAAAAGTATTTTGTCAAACAGCTCTGCAGCGTACTTAGGCAGAGAAATTTGAAACCAAAATCAAAAACGGTGATTATTTTTTAATAATCGAATCGAACCGACCTCAAAAAGCAGTAATCGCTCAGCACTAACACACACACGCACGCATGCACACACACAATCTTTAATGTTAAACGCTCAGAGTTTGGGGTAATCTGAAATGGCAGCATTTGATCTCTGATTCCTGGTTCACTGTGGGACATCTAAAATCCAGCTTATAAGTACTATAATTTATGGATATATTCAGCATCTTCTCTTTCTCCCCGACACACACATACTGCTGTTAGGGGAAGTGATGAGCTCTACAGCAGATAATTGTCCCTCTTTATGGGACTCATCCACAAACAGGACCAAGCCTGGCCTGTTGAGGAGTGATGGACTCCATCCTAGCTGGAGGGGAGCTCTCATCTTATCTACCAACATAGACAGGGCTCTACCTCCTCTTGCTCCACAATGAGATAGGGTGCAGGCCAGGCAGCAGGCTGTTAGCCAGTCTGAGAGTTTAGTGGAGTCTACCACTAACATTTTCAGTGTAGACAGCTCAGCTATCCCCATTGAGACCGTGTTTGTGCCTAGATCTAGGTTGAGCAAAACTAAACATGGCAGTGTTTGCTTTAGCAATCTCACTGGAATAAAGACCTCCTCCATTCCTGCCATTATTGAAAGAGATCATGATACCTCACATCTCAAAATAGGGCTACTTAATGTTAGATCCCTCACTTCCAAGGCAGTTATAGTCAATTAACTAATCACTGATCATAATCTTGATGTGATTGGCCTGACTGAAACATGGCTTAAGCCTTACTGTGTTAAATGAGGCCTCACCTCCTGGTTACACTAGTGACCATATCCCCATGCATCCCGCAAAGGTGGAGGTGTTGCAGACATTCATTGTTAAACAATGACTGCATTTTCATCTTTTGAGCTTCTAGTCATAAAATCTATGCAGCCTACTCAATCACTTTTTATAGCTACTGTTTACAGGCCTTCTGGGTCGTATACAGCGTTCCTCACTGAGTTCCCTGAATTCCTATCGGACCTTGTAGTCATGGCAGTTAATATTCCAATTTTTGGTGACTTTAATATTCACGTGGAAAAGTCCACAGACCCACCAGCATTCCCCAAGAGAGGATGGCTTCCACTTCAGCAGTAATAAATTCATGAACTTCTACGATGAAAATATCATGATAATTAGAAACAAAATTACGGACTCCTTTGAATCTGTGTATTCCTCCCAAGCTCAGTTGTCCTGATTCTGCACAACACTGCCAGGACCTTTGGATCAATGGGGACACTAAAGTTTTTTGATCTATATCTCTTGACACATTCATGGAAATAGTCATGGCCTCTAAACCTTCAAGCTGCATACTGGACCATATTCCATCTAAACTACAGAAAGAGCTGCTTGCTGTGCTTGGCCCTCCTATGTTGAACATAATGAATGGCTCCCTATCCACCAGATGTGTACCAAACTCACTAAATGTGGCCTCTCTTGAAAAAATGGAACCCTGACCCAGAAAATGTAAAAAACAATTGACATATATCGAATCTCCCATTCCTCTGAAACATTGTAGAAAAAGAACTTGTGCAGGAACTCACTGCCTTCCTGAAGGCAAACAATGTATACGAAATGCTTCAGTCTGGTTTCAGACCCTTTCAAAGCACTGAGACTCGTGGAGGTGGTAAATTACCTTTCGTTGGTGTCAGACCAAGTTTCTGCATCTGTCCTCGTGCTCCTAGACCTTAGTCCTGCTTTTGACACCATCGATCAGCACATTATTTGGAGAGATTGGAAACCCAAATTGGTCTACATGGACAAGTTCTGACCTGGTTTAGATTTTATCTGTTGGAAAGATATCAGTTCGTCTCTGTGGATGGTTTGTCCTCTGACAAATCAACTGTAAATGTCAGTGTTCCTCAAGGTTCCGTTTTAGGACCACTATTGTTTTAACTATATATTTTACCTCTTGGTGATGTGATTCGGTAACATAATGTTAACTTACACTGCTTTGCGGACGATACAGAGCTGTACATTTCGATGAAACATGGTGAATCCCCAACATTTCCTACCCTGGAAGCCTGTGTTTCAGACATAAGGAAGTGGATGGTGGCAAATTATTTACTTTTTGAACTCCCAAGAAACAAAGAGATCTTCTGTTGGATCAATTAATCTTGATGGTTGTACAGTTGTCTCAAATCAAACCTCTGCGTTACTTTGGACCCTGATCTCTCTTTTGATCTCTCTCTGGACCCTGCTGTACATACCTTCATGTATGCTATGGTCACAAGACTCAGGCCTGCTTATTGTTCCTATTATTTCTAAGCAAACGGCTAGAGGCAGGGCTATATAGAGCTCCTTTTGTATTGAATGATCTGCCTATCCATGTGAGAAACGTAGATTCTGTCTCAACCTTTAAGTCTTTATATCCTGCCTGGTTGGCCCTGTCCGGGTGTTGGACTGGGCCACTCAGCCTCCAGTATCTATGCTGCACTAGTTTATGTGTTGGTGGGCTAGGGTCAGTCTGTTCTATCTGGTGTCCTGTGTGAATCTATGTATGCTCCCTCTAATTCTCTCTCCCTCCCCTCCCTGAGAACCTGAGCCCTAGGATCAGTACAATACAATAGAGTCAGTACAATAGATACAGAAATGATATTATATATAATGTTCTATTAATGCTATGGCCAGTACACTCAGTGGCAATGGAACCCTGATCTGTTCACCGGACGTGCTACCTGTCTCAGACCTGCTGTTTTCAACTCTCTAGAGACAGCAGGAGCAGTAGAGATACTCTGAATGATCGGCTATGAAAAGCCAACTGACATTTACTCCTGAGGTACTGACCTGTTGCATCCTCTACAACCACTGTGATTATTATTATTTGACCCTGCTGGTCATCCATAAACATTTGAACATCTTGGCCATGTTCTGTTATAATCTAAACCCGGCACAGCCAGAAGAGGACTGGCCACCCCTCATAGCCTGGTTCCTCTCTAGGTTTCTTCCTAGGTTCTGGCCTTTCTAGGGAGTTTTTCCTAGCCACCGTGCTTCTAGACCTGCATTGCTTGCTGTTTGGGGTTTTAAGCTGGGTTTCTGTACAGCACTTTGATATATCAGATGATGTAAGAAGGGCTTTATAAATACATTTGATTGATTGATTGATCATGCCTCAGGACTACATGGCCTGATGACTCCTTGCTGTCCCCAGTCCACCTGGTTGTGCTGCTGCTCCAGTTTCAACTGTTCTGCCTGCAGCTATGGACCTGTTCACTGGATGTGCTACCTTGTCCCAGATCTGCTGTTTTCTATTCTCTCTTTCTATCACACCTGCTGTCTCTAACTCTGAATATTCGGCTATGAAAAGCCAACTGACATTTACTCCTGAGGTGCTGACCTGTTGCACCCTCTACAACCACTGTGATTATTATCATTTGACCCAGCTGGTCATCTATGAACGTTTGAACATCTTGGCCATGTTCTGTTATAATCTCCACCCGGCACAGCCAGAAGAGGACTGGTATTATGTATACTCCCTCTCCGGCCTCTAGGTCATCAGGCTGCTGATTGTCCCGCACACCTGTCACCATCGTCTCACGCACCTGCGCCTCATGACACTCACTTTGACTCCACCACCTCCTTGATTATCTTCCCAATATCTGTCACTCTCCTTGGTTCTTTCCTCAGGTGATATTGACTCTGTTTTCACATCGGTCCGTTGTGTGTGTTTTGTGTTCATTTTATTTGTTAGAACACTCACTCCCTGAACTTACTTCCCGACTCTCAGCGCACTCGTTACAACTGGCCACCCATCATAGCCTGGTTCCTCTCTAGGTTTCTTCCTAGGTTTTGGCCTTTCTAGGGAGTTTTTCCTTGCCACCGTGCTTCTACACCTGCATTGCTTGCTGTTTGGGGGTTTTAGGCTGGGTTTCTGTACAGCACTTTGTGACACTGTGACATTTGTTGATGTAAAAAGGGCTTGATAAATACTTTTTATTGATTGACATGCATTTCACTGTTAGTCTACGCCTGTTGTTTACAAAGAATGTAACAAATAAAATGTGATTTGATGCGTGCTGATGTGCACTCTTCACACATCTACAATAAGGAAGCAAGTGGAATTAGTGTGTTATCATTTGGTTGGAGTAGTGATTTGTAGAGCAGGTGTTCTGAGCCTCAGGACCAGCTGACTCTTCTTTCCCTCTCTCCCTTCTCCTCTCTCATCTCTTCTCTTTTTCTCCCCTCCTTCTTTACCTACCTTATTTAACCATCTCTACCTCCCCTCTCGAATCCCTCTCTCTCTTTCCCCTCCCTCCTTCGTTCCATCCTTCCTGTTCCATCCTTCCCGTTCGCCCTCACCCTCTCCCTCTCCCCTTACCCGTCTCTCTGTCTCTCTCTGTGCAGACCCTGTTGCCCTCTCATCGAGCTATATTAATCACACTGAGTGCTCTGACATTTGAAGGACGCCAGTGATCAGAATAATTAAACACCCCCCCTCTCTTTATCTGTTTGTCTTTCTCTATCTCTCTTTTCCTCCCCCGTTCTCTCTCTTTTTACAGAATAATAATGTGTCGCTACTGTCTAATCTGGCTGTAGTGTATGACCCCTAGTACTTTAGAACTACATTTATCTTTTCACCTCTACACTGCACCAGAGTTACAGTCATTTATCTTTCACCTCTACACTGCACCAGAGTTACAGTCATTTATCTTTCACCTCTACACTGCACCAGAGTTAGTCATTTATCTTTCACCTCTACACTGCACCAGAGTTACAGTCATTTATCTTTCACCAGAGTTACAGTCATTTACACTGCACCAGAGTTACAGTCATTTATCTTTCACCTCTACACTGCACCAGAGTTACAGTCATTTATCTTTCACCTCTACACTGCACCAGAGTTACAGTCATTTATCTTTCACCTCTACACTGCACCAGAGTTAGTCATTTATCTTTCACCTCTACACTGCACCAGAGTTAGTCATTTATCTTTCACCTCTACACTGCACCAGAGTTACAGTCATTTATCTTTCACCTCTACACTGCACCAGAGTTAGTCATTTATCTTTCACCTCTACACTGCACCAGAGTTACAGTCATTTATCTTTCACCTCTACACTGCACCAGAGTTAGTCATTTATCTTTCACCTCTACACTGCACCAGAGTTACAGTCATTTATCTTTCACCTCTACACTGCACCAGAGTTACAGTCATTTATCTTTCACCTCTACACTGCACCAGAGTTACAGTCATTTATCTTTCACCTCTACACTGCACCAGAGTTACAGTCATTTATCTTTCACCTCTACACTGCACCAGAGTTACAGTCATTTATCTTTCACCTCTACACTGCACCAGAGTTACAGTCATTTATCTTTCACCTCTACACTGCACCAGAGTTACAGTCATTTATCTTTCACCTCTACACTGCACCAGAGTTACAGTCATTTATCTTTCACCTCTACACTGCACCAGAGTTACAGTCATTTATCTTTCACCTCTACACTGCACCAGAGTTACAGTCATTTATCTTTCACCTCTACACTGCACCAGAGTTAGTCATTTATCTTTCACCTCTACACTGCACCAGAGTTACAGTCATTTATCTTTCACCTCTACACTGCACCAGAGTTACAGTCATTTATCTTTCACCTCTACACTGCACCAGAGTTAGTCATGTATGTTCAACATGAAGCCATCCACTCACTATTGTTGCATTGCATACCTGTCACAATATCATGTTGTCATAGCGATTATTAGAGTTTGTTATTAATGCTTTCACATCTACACTGAGCATACAACACATTAGAAACACCTTCCTAATATTGAGCTGCACCCCCCAACCCCTTTTGCCCTCAGAACAGCCTCAATTGATCAGGACAGGAACTCTACAAGGTGTTGAAAGCGTTCCACAGGGATGCTGGCCCATGTTGACTCTACAAGGTGTTGAAAGCATTCCACAGGGATGCTGGCCCATGTTGACTCTACAAGGTGTTGAAAGCGTTCCACAGTGATGCTGGCCCATGTTGACTCCAATGCTTCCCAGTTGTGTCAAATTGGCTGGATGTCCTTTGGGTAGTGGGGCCATTCTTGATAGACACAGGAAACTGTTGAGCGTGAAAAACCCAGCAGCGTTGCAGTTCTCAACACAAACCGGTGCACCCGGGACCTAATTCCAGACCCCGTTCAAAGGCACTTACATATCTTGTCTTCACCGTCTGAATGTCACACACACAATCCATGTCTCAATTGTCCCAGGTCTTAAAAATCCTTCTTTAACTTGTCTCCTCCCCTTTATCTACACTGATTGTAGTGGATTTAACAAGTTACATCAATAAGGGATCATAGGTTTCACCTGGATTCACCTGGTCAGTCTGTCATGGAAAGAGCAGGTTTTCTTAACGTTTCCTCATCCCTCTCCCTAAATCCCCAGCCCTTCTCCCTAAATCCCCAGCCCTTCTCCCTAAAACCCCAGCCCCTCTCCCTAAAACCCCAGCCCTTCTCCCTAAATCCCCAGCCCTTCTCCCTAAATCCCCAGCCCTTCTCCCTAAAACCCCAGCCCCTCTCCCTAAAACCCCAGCCCTTCTCCCTAAAACCCCAGCCCCTCTCCCTAAAACCCCAGCCCTTCTCCCTAAAACCCCAGCCCCTCTCCCTAAAACCCCAGCCCTTCTCCCTAAAACCCCAGCCCTTCTCCCTAAATCCCCAGCCCTTCTCCCTAAATCCCCAGCCCTTCTCCCTAAATCCCCAGCCCTTCTCCCTAAAACCCCAGCCCCTCTCCCTAAAACCCCAGCCCTTCTCCCTAAATCCCCAGCCCTTCTCCCTAAATCCCCAGCCCTTCTATGTGCGTGCGTGTGTGCGTGTTTCAGTGTGTTAGCTGTCCACTCTGCTCTATTTTAGTAAATCGGTTTGCAGATCGATAGGTGATTGATTTCCCCTGGTTATTCTTCAGCCAATCACACACCCACTGACTTAGCTGTGTGTGAATGTATGTGCGTGTGTCTCCAAGGGTTTGCCACTCAAAGTCAGTCCCACACACACACACACACTCACACACACACACACACACACACACACACACACACACACACACACACACACACACACACACACACACACTGGTTCATCATTTTTGCCTCTACATATGGCTGTCACACTGTCTGTCTTTACATGACACTCTGTCTTCTCTTCCCGCTAAATAAACAGTATGGTGTCTCTGTTCCCTCATATAAACAGTATGGTGTCTCTGTTCCCTCATATAAACAGTATGGTGTCTCTGTTCCCTCATATAAACAGTATGGTGTCTCTGTTCCTTCATATAACAGTATGGTGTCTCTGTTCCTTCATATAAACAGTATGGTGTCTCTGTTCCCTCATATAAACAGTATGGTGTCTCTGTTCCCTCATATAAACAGTATGGTGTCTCTGTTCCCTCATATAAACAGTATGGTGTCTCTGTTCCTTCATATAACAGTATGGTGTCTCTGTTCCCTCATATAAACAGTATGGTGTCTCTGTTCCCTCATATAAACAGTATGGTGTCTCTGTTCCCTCAGATAAACAGTATGGTGTCTGTTCCCTTATATAAACAGTATGGTGTTTCTCTTCCTTCATATAACAGTATGGTGTCTCTGTTCCCTCATATAAACAGTATGGTGTCTCTGTTCCCTCATATAAACAGTATGGTGTCTCTGTTCCCTCATATAACAGTATGGTGTCTCTGTTCCCTCATATAAACAGTATGGTGTCTCTGTTCCCTCATATAAACAGTATGGTGTCTCTGTTCCCTCATATAAACAGTATGGTGTCTCTGTTCCCTCAGATAAACAGTATGGTGTCTGTTCCCTCATATAAACAGTATGGTGTCTCTGTTCCCTCATATAAACAGTATGGTGTCTCTGTTCCCTCATATAAACAGTATGGTGTCTGTTCCCTTATATAAACAGTATGGTGTCTCTGTTCCCTCATATAAACAGTATGGTGTCTCTGTTCCCTCATATAAACAGAATGGTGTCTCTGTTCCCTCATATAAACAGTATGGTGTCTCTGTTCCCTCATATAAACAGTATGGTGTCTCTGTTCCCTCATATAAACAGTATGGTGTCTCTGTTCCCTCATATAAACAGTATGGTGTCTCTGTTCTAAACAGTATGGTGTCTCTGTTCCCTCATATAAACAGTATGGTGTCTCTGTTCCCTCATATAAACAGTATGGTGTCTCTGTTCCCTCATATAAACAGTATGGTGTCTCTGTTCCCTCATATAAACAGTATGGTGTCTCTGTTCCCTCATATAAACAGTATGGTGTCTCTGTTCCCTCATATAAACAGTATGGTGTCTCTGTTCCCTCATATAAACAGTATGGTGTCTCTGTTCCCTCATATAAACAGTATGGTGTCTCTGTTCATATAAACAGTATGGTGTCTCTGTTCCCATATAAACAGTATGGTGTCTCTGTTCCCTCATATAAACAGTATGGTGTCTCTGTTCCCTATAAACAGTATGGTGTCTCTGTTCCCTCATATAAACAGTATGGTGTCTCTGTTCCCTCATATAAACAGTATGGTGTCTCTGTTCCCTCATATAAACAGTATGGTGTCTCTGTTCCCTCATATAAACAGTATGGTGTCTCTGTCATATAAACAGTATGGTGTCTCTGTTCCCTCATATAAACAGTATGGTGTCTCTGTTCCCTCATATAAACAGTATGGTGTCTCTGTTCCCTCATATAAACAGTATGGTGTCTCTGTTCTGTTCCCTCATATAAACAGTATGGTGTCTCTGTTCCCTCATATAAACAGTATGGTGTCTCTGTTCCCTCAGATAAACAGTATGGTGTCTGTTCCCTCATATAAACAGTATGGTGTCTCTGTTCCCTCATATAAACAGTATGGTGTCTCTGTTCCCTCATATAAACAGTATGGTGTCTGTTCCCTTATATAAACAGTATGGTGTCTCTGTTCCCTCATATAAACAGTATGGTGTCTCTGTTCCCTCATATAAACAGTATGGTGTCTCTGTTCCCTCATATAAACAGTATGGTGTCTCTGTTCCCTCATATAAACAGTATGGTGTCTCTGTTCCCTCATATAAACAGTATGGTGTCTCTGTCCCCTCATATAAACAGTATGGTGTCTCTGTTCCCTCATATAAACAGTATGGTGTCTCTGTTCCCTCATATAAACAGTATGGTGTCTCTGTTCCCTCATATAAACAGTATGGTGTCTCTGTTCCCTCATATAAACAGTATGGTGTCTCTGTTCCCTCATATAAACAGTATGGTGTCTCTGTCCCCTCATATAAACAGTATGGTGTCTCTGTTCCCTCATATAAACAGTATGGTGTCTCTGTTCCCTCATATAAACAGTATGGTGTCTCTGTTCCCTCATATAAACAGTATGGTGTCTCTGTTCCCTCATATAAACAGTATGGTGTCTCTGTTCCCTCATATAAACAGTATGGTGTCTCTGTCCCCTCATATAAACAGTATGGTGTCTCTGTCCCCTCATATAAACAGTATGGTGTCTCTGTTCCCTCATATAAACAGTATGGTGTCTCTGTTCCCTCATATAAACAGTATGGTGTGGTGTCATAAATGATTCTGCTGTTTCTGTGTGTAACTCATCTTGTTTCTGTTTCCTCCCAGGATGCTTTACTGCGGCTGGCAGGAGTTGTTGACGTGCGCTCACTCCGAGATGCTCTCAGAGAGACCGCACAGGGGCTACTGCCCAGCGTGGTACGTACACACAGGGCTGCTGGGTAGTGTTATTTTTTGGGAGGGGTCAAGCAGCCATTCCTCAGAACTGCACCACTGGATGGTCATTTATATATAGGTGTGTATGTTCAGTATGATTGACAGGGGCAGAGCTTGTGTCAGAGGGGCGTGGCTTTCTCCAGGGGCCCTTCTGACCAATTAATGAAACGGAATGATTAGCTGACATGGCCTATCATAAGCACACATTAGTCATCATCTCTAGGGATGTTATCGGTTAACCATTAGTTGGTTAGCCGCCGAAAATACATTTTCCAAGTCATGCTTATCGATCTGTAGGTTAATTTGACTAATTTTGTGTAGTTAAATTGTGTATTTTGTTTAGTTTGTCACGTAGACCTGTTTTAGGCTATGTATCACACCGCATACAGAGCCTAGTTTGAGCGGAATATCCAACAACCTCTCATTTCATCCATGTTTCTCAAGACTTCCTCATGCCATTGAGCCCAGCATTTCTCTCTTGTTCTGTTGGTTATCATATCAACTTTATTTGGTTGTTCAGAAGCCAAAGGCCAAATCCCTAGTCATATTAGGCCACCCATTCTAGTTGTTGCATCTTTACATTCCAATTAGATTGTCACCTCTGTCACATGAAACAGCGAGCATCATTTGCGCTTTAGAACAAACTTTTGCCGCTAATTGGATTTTAGGTCATTTTTTCCCATGTTGTTTTCCATTGGCTGCTTCATTACAGTGGCCTAGTTGCATGTTCAGTAATGGCCTTTAGCCTCTTGGCCATTAACTAGAAACATTAAAGGCTTGGCAAAACTTTGGGTTATTTTAGAATCATTTTCTGGACAAAATATTTTAATGTTGTTTTGGTATTGAATTAATTAGGCTGTTAGTAAGATACCAAGAGTAGTTTTAAACTAACAAACGTATTAAATTAATAAATGACGAATCATTTCGAAGAACCTGGTCCCTCCCAGCAGCAGACAGACAGCTGTACTGCCACCAGTATCAGTCCAGGGGGCGCTGAAGGGAGTATAGCGACAGACAGCTGTACTGCCACCAGTATCAGTCCAGGGGGCGCTGAAGGGGGTATAGCGACAGACAGCTGTACTGCCACCAGTATCAGTCCAGGGGGCGCTGAAGGGAGTATAGCGACAGACAGCTGTACTGCCACCAGTATCAGTCCAGGGGCGCTGAAGGGGGTATAGCGACAGACAGCTGTACTGCCACCAGTATCAGTCCAGGGGGCGCTGAAGGGAGTATAGCGACAGACAGCTGTACTGCCACCAGTATCAGTCCAGGGGCGCTGAAGGGAGTATAGCGACAGACAGCTGTACTGCCACCAGTATCAGTCCAGGGGGCGCTGAAGGGGGTATAGCGACAGACAGCTGTACTGCCACCAGTATCAGTCCAGGGGCGCTATAGGGGGTATAGCGACAGACTGCTGTACTGCCACCAGTATCAGTCCAGGGGGCGCTGAAGGGGGTATAGCGACAGACAGCTGTACTGCCACCAGTATCAGTCCAGGGGGCGCTGAAGGGAGTATAGCGACAGACAGCTGTACTGCCACCAGTATCAGTCCAGGGGGCGCTGAAGGGAGTATAGCGACAGACAGCTGTACTGCCACCAGTATCAGTCCAGGGGGCGCTGAAGGGAGTATAGCGACAGACAGCTGTACTGCCACCAGTATCAGTCCAGGGGCGCTGAAGGGAGTATAGCGACAGACAGCTGTACTGCCACCAGTATCAGTCCAGGGGGCGCTGAAGGGAGTATAGCGACAGACAGCTGTACTGCCACCAGTATCAGTCCAGGGGCGCTGAAGGGGGTATAGCGACAGACAGCTGTACTGCCACCAGTATCAGTCCAGGGGCGCTGAAGGGAGTATAGCGACAGACAGCTGTACTGCCACCAGTATCAGTCCAGGGGGCGCTGAAGGGGGTATAGCGACAGGCAGCTGTACTGCCACCAGTATCAGTCCAGGGGGCGCTGAAGGGGGTATAGCGACAGACAGCTGTACTGCCACCAGTATCAGTCCAGGGGGCGCTGAAGGGAGTATAGCGACAGACAGCTGTACTGCCACCAGTATCAGTCCAGGGGGCGCTATAGGGGGTATAGCGACAGACAGCTGTACTGCCACCAGTATCAGTCCAGGGGGCGCTGAAGGGAGTATAGCGACAGACAGCTGTACTGCCACCAGTATCAGTCCAGGGGGCGCTGAAGGGGGTATAGCGACAGACTGCTGTACTGCACATTACTTTATATAATTAGCAACACCAATTTCAGTTTTTAAACCAATCATATTATATAACATATTATAAATACATTTAGCCATGTTTTATATTGTTAAATCATGTTTTAGAGTGTTAAATCATGTTTTTTCTTTGGTTTATGGTTTTTGGTAAGCTATATCATAGTTTAAAAAATGTGTTTTATTATCTGCAGGAACCGGGGGTGGTCGCACCCATGGACCCGCCCCCCCATGCTAGCTTTGCTTCTGATGTGTGTGTTTTCTTACAGGTGTGTGTGTGTGTAAGTGCTGGAGGGAGTCTTCTGATGTGTGTGTTTCTTACAGGTGTGTGTGTGTGTGTGTAAGTGCTGGAGGCAGTCTTCTGATGTGTGTGTTTTCTTACAGGTGTGTGTGTGTGTAAGTGCTGGAGGGAGTCTTCTGATGTGTGTGTTTTCTTACAGGAGTGTGTTTGTGTGTACGTGCTGGAGAGAGACTCGAGGCTGCAGTGTGACGACCCAAGCCATGAGCTGCCAAAGGAGGGGAAGATCAGGTATGAAACCCTCTGTGTGTGAGTCCCTGGGCTCTTGAGTGGCACTGCATCTCAGTGCTAGAGGAGTCACTACAAACCCTGGTTCGATCCCGGGGTGTATCACAACCGGACGTTATTGGGAGTCCCATAGGACGGCATACAATTGGCCCAGCGTTGTCTGGGTTAGGGGAGGGTTTGGCCGGGGTAGGCCGTCATTGTAAATAAGAATTTGTTCTTTAACTGACTTGCCTAGTTAAAGGTTAAATAAAAACATCTAAATCTGGTCTGAAACCCTCTGTGTGTGTGTGAGTTCATGTGTAACAGATGTATGTATGGTAAATGTCAGATTAGGAGACATAATATCCTCTACACATCCTTTCTTCAAGGATAAAAAACTGGAGAGAAGATCAGCAGGTATGGATAGAACGGGGGGGATGGAGAGAGGGAGTCTGGAGTCTTTCTGTCACACCTGTCACTCAGACTGGACTATCACCCTTCATAGAGATGTCACAGAGCAAACATGCTGAAATTTACTACCCCCCTCTCTCTCTCTCTCTCTCTTTTGCTCTCTCTCTCCTCCCTCTCTCTCTCTCTCTCTCTCTCCCTCCTCTCCCTCCTTCCTCTCTCTCTCTCTCTCTCTCTCTCTCTCTCTCTTTTGCTCTCTCTCTCTCCTCCCTCTCTCTCTCTCTCCCTCCCTCATTCCCCCCCCCTCTCTCTCTCTCTCTCTCTTTTGCTCTCTCTCTCTCCTCCCTCTCTCTCTCTCTCTCTCCCTCCCTCATTCCCTCTCCCTCCCTCTCTCTCTCTCTCTACTCTCTGAGACTGATCCTCTTCTCGTGATCTCTACAGGCTCAATAGGTCCCTCCTACCCTGGCTTAAGAACACACACAGACTAAATAGCCTTGTCCTAACCTAGCTTTGGTAAAATCAACATTGCATTATTCATGATAGTTTCTGTCTCGGACGAGAGCCCTCGAGCCTCACACACACACACACACAAATATCTGCATGCTGCACACACCCGCAAGCACCCGCTGGCACAATCTGTTCTGTGTGTGTGTGTGTGTGTGTGTGTGTGCGTGTGCGTGTGTGCGTGGTTGTTAAGCGCTACAAACTGTGCAGACTTTTCCAGCACAATTCTAACACCTGATTAAAGTTGATTAGCTGGGAGTAACCCTGCTCAACCTGTGCCTCTCCAGAGTCAGACGTGGGGAACACTGCTGTTGTAGAAAGCTTTCCTCTGTTTGTGTTTGTCAGAAAAAAAAATTGAGGGTATTTCATCTAATTGTGCTGTAAAGAGAATATCGATCATCTCTGTCCTCTGCTGTGCCTGTCGGCCATCACAAGCAATACTGACTGCCCTGTGAGTGTTTGTGCGCGTGTAAGTGTGTGTGTGCAGCATTAGTTGATATTGGAACAGATGTCTTTTCTCATAGATTAACATGAGAAAGGTGCCCTCTGTATTACCATACGAGACAACAGTGACACACACATGGGAAACCTGTCACTGTCACACCTGTACACACACCTGTACACACACCTGGCTCTGGGAATTACATTGATTTTATTTATTTCAGTAGACAATAAGTAATGAATCTTTTATAAAGCTGTCTTTGTATTGTATTGTCTGTAGGGAATCAGCCCCCACCCTGGATGGGTGCTGTTCTAATGTCCCCCCTCTGTGTATGGGTACTGTTCTAACGTCCTCCCTCTGTGTATGGGTGTTCTAATGTCCCCTCTGTGTATGGGTGCTGTTCTAATGTCCCCCTCTGTGGATGGGTGCTGTTCTAACGTCACCCCTCTGTGTATGGGTGTTCTAATGTCCCCCTCTGTGGATGGGTGCTGTTCTAACGTCACCCCTCTGTGTATGGGTGTTCTAATGTCCCCCTCTGTGTATGGGTGTTCTAATGTCCCCTCTGTGTATGGGTGCTGTTCTAATGTCCCCCTCTGTGGATGGGTGCTGTTCTAACGTCACCCCTCTGTGTATGGGTACTGTTCTAATGTCCCCCTCTGTGTATAGGTACTGTTCTAATGTCCCCCTCTGTGTATGGGTGTTCTAATGTCCCCTCTGTGTATGGGTGCTGTTCTAATGTCCCCCTCTGTGTATGGGTACTGTTCTAACGTCACCCCTCTGTGTATGGGTGTTTTAATGTCCCCCTCTGTGTATGGGTGTTCTAATGTCCCCTCTGTGTATGGGTGCTGTTCTAATGTCCCCCTCTGTGTATGGGTACTGTTCTAACGTCACCCCTCTGTGTATGGGTACTGTTCTAATGTCCCCCTCTGTGTATGGGTACTGTTCTAACGTCACCCCAAAGTCTATGGGTGTTCTAATGTCCCCCTCTGTGTATGGGTGTTCTAATGTCCCCTCTGTGTATGGGTGCTGTTCTAATGTCCCCCTCTGTGTATGGGTACTGTTCTAACGTCCCCCTCTGTGTATAGGTACTGTTCTAATGTCCTCCCTCTGTGTATGGGTGTTCTAATGTCCCCTCTGTGTATGGGTGCTGTTCTAATGTCCCCCTCTGTGTATGGGTACTGTTCTAACGTCACCCCTCTGTGTATGGGTACTGTTCTAATGTCCCCCTCTGTGTATGGGTACTGTTCTAACGTCACCCCTCTGTGTATGGGTGTTCTAATGTCCCCCTCTGTGTATGGGTGTTCTAATGTCCCCTCTGTGTATGGGTACTGTTCTAACGTCTCCCCTCTGTGTATGGGTGCTGTTCTAATGTCCCCCTCTGTGTATGGGTGCTGTTCTAATGTTCCCCCTCTGTGTATGGGTGTTCTAATGTCCCCCGTCTGTGTATGGGTGCTGTTCTAACGTCACCCCTCTGTGTATGGGTGCTGTTCTAATGTCCCCCTCTGTGTATAGGTGCTGTTCTAATGCCCCCCTCTGTGTATGGGTACTGTTCTAACGTCACCCCTCTGTGTATGGGTACTGTTCTAATGTCCCCCTCTGTGTATGGGTGCTGTTCTAACTTACCCCCTCTGTGTATGGGTGCTGTTCTAACGTCCCCCTCTGTGTATGGGTGTTCTCACGTCCCCCTCTGTGTATGGGTGTTCTAACATCCCCCTTCTGTGTATGGGTGTTCTCACGTTCCCCCTCTGTGTATGGGTGTTCTCATGTTCCCCCTCTGTGTATGGGTGTTCTAATGTCCCCCTCTGTGTATGGGTGTTCTCACGTTCCCCCTCTGTGTATGGGTGTTCTCACGTCCCCCTCTGTGTATGGGTGTTCTCATGTTCCCCCTCTGTGTATGGGTGTTCTAATGTCCCCCTCTGTGTATGGGTGTTCTAATGTCCCCTCTGTGTATGGGTGCTGTTCTAATGTCCCCCTCTGTGTATGGGTACTGTTCTAACGTCTCCCCTCTGTGTATGGGTGCTGTTCTAATGTCCCCCTCTGTGTATGGGTGCTGTTCTAATGTTTCCCCCTCTGTGTATGGGTGTTCTAATGTCCCCCTCTGTGTATGGGTGCTGTTCTAACGTCCCCCTCTGTGTATGGGTGTTCTAATGTCCCCCTCTGTGTATGGGTGCTGTTCTAATGTCCCCCTCTGTGTATGGGTGCTGTTCTAATGTTCCCCCTCTGTGTATGGGTGTTCTAATGTCCCCCTCTGTGTATGGGTGCTGTTCTAACGTCCCCCTCTGTGTATGGGTGTTCTAATGTCCCCCTCTGTGTATGGGTGTTCTAATGTCCCCCTCTGTGTATGGGTGCTGTTCTAACATCCCCCTCTGTGTATGGGTGTTCTAACATCCCCCTCTGTGTATAGGTGCTGTTCTAATGCCCCCCTCTGTGTATGGGTGCTGTTCTAATGTCCCCCTCTGTGTATGGGTGCTGTTCTAACTTACCCCCTCTGTGTATGGGTGCTGTTCTAACGTCCCCCTCTGTGTATGGGTGTTCTCACGTCCCCCTCTGTGTATGGGTGTTCTAACATCCCCCTCTGTGTATGGGTGTTCTCACGTTCCCCCTCTGTGTATGGGTGTTCTCATGTTCCCCCTCTGTGTATGGGTGTTCTAATGTCCCCCTCTGTGTATGGGTGTTCTCACGTCCCCCTCTGTGTATGGGTGTTCTCACGTCCCCCTCTGTGTATGGGTGTTCTAATGTCCCCCTCTGTGTATGGGTGTTCTCACGTCCCCCCCCTCTGTGTATGGGTGTTCTAACATCCCCCTCTGTGTATGGGTGTTCTAACATCCCCCTCTGTGTATGGGTGTTCTTACGTCCCCCTCTGTGTATGGGTGTTCTAATGTCCCCCTCTGTGTATGGGTGTTCTAATGTCCCCCTGTGTGTATGGGTGTTCTAGTGTCCCCCTCTGTGTATGGGTGTTCTAACATCCCCCTCTGTGTATGGGTGTTCTAATGTCCCCCTCTGTGTATGGGTGTTCTAATGTCCCCCTCTGTGTATGGGTGTTCTAATGTCCCCCTCTGTGTATGGGTGTTCTAATGTCCCCCTCTGTGTATGGGTGTTCTAACATCCCCCTCTGTGTATGGGTGTTCTAACATCCCCCTCTGTGTATGGGTGTTCTAATGTCCCCCTCTGTGTATGGGTGTTCTAACATCCCCCCTCTGTGTATGGGTATTCTAACATCCCCCCTCTGTGTATGGGTGTTCTAATGTCCCCCCTCTGTGTTTCTCAGGGATATGGTGGGTCAGTTGAAGAGGTGTGTGTGTGCCGGTCTACCTCCCTCAGAGATGCACGAGAAACACAGGAGCAGCCTTGCAGCACCCCTCCCACCCCACAGACGAGGTCTGTCTCTCTGTCTGTGTGTCGGTGTGTCTGTGTGTCCTGTTGTCTGTGTGTCTGTGTGCTTACGTTTGTGCGTGTAAGCTTTCACACTGTCAAGCAGTGAGGCTGGTTGGGGATGAGCAGAGAAGGAGGGTGTGGAGGTGTCAGAGGAGGGTGTGGAGGTGTCAGAGGAGGGTGTGGAGGTGTCAGAGGAGGGTGTGGAGGTGTCAGAGGAGGAGGAGGGTGTGGAGGTGTCAGAAGAGGGTGTGGAGGTGTCAGAGGAAGAGGAGGGTGTGGAGGTGTCAGAGGAGGGTGTGGAGGTGTCAGAGGAGGAGGAGGGTGTGGAGGTGTCAGAGGAGGAGGAGGAGGGTGTGGAGTTGTCAGAGGAAGAGGAGGGTGTGGAGGTGTCAGAGGAGGAGGGTGTGGAGTTGTCAGAGGAAGAGGAGGGTGTGGAGGTGTCAGAGGAAGAGGAAGAGGAGGGTGTGGAGGTGTCAGAGGAAGAGGAAGAGGAGGGTGTGGAGGTGTCAGAGGAAGAGGAAGAGGAGGGTGTGGAGGTATCAGAGGAGGAGGAGGGTGTGGAGGTGTCAGAGGAGGAGGAGGGTGTGGAGGTGTCAGAGGAAGAGGAGGGTGTGGAGGTGTCAGAGGAGGAGGAGGGTGTGGAGGTGTCAGAGGAAGAGGAGGGTGTGGAGGTGTCAGAGGAAGAGGAGGGTGTGGAGGTATCAGAGGAGGAGGAGGGTGTGGAGGTGTCAGAGGAAGAGGAAGAGGAGGGTGTGGAGGTATCAGAGGAGGAGGAGGGTGTGGAGGTGTCAGAGGAAGAGGAGGGTGTGGAGGTGTCAGAGGAGGAGGAGGGTATGGAGGTGTCAGAGGAGGAGGGTGTGGAGGTGTCAGAGGAAGAGGAAGGTGTGGAGGTGTCAGAGGAAGAAAGGATGAAGAGAAAATAGGGAACAAGAGAAGATTACGGAGGGAGCTGTGGAACAACAGAGAGGGAATGTTAGAGAGAGAGAGGGGGTGGGGGGGTAAGGAGAGGGAGATGAAAATGGACCAGCAGAGAGAGGGAGGCTCAAATTAAACAACAGAATCTAATGTTACATTAGATCTCACTCTCTCTCTCTCTCGCTCTCTCTCTCGCTCTCTCTTGCTCTCGCTCTCTCACTCTCTCTCTCTCTCTGTCTCTCTCGCTCTCTCTCGCTCTCTCTCTCTCTCTCTCTCTCTCTCTCGCTCTCTCTCTCTCTCTCTCAGCTGTGGTAATTCCTCTCCTGGACCAGGAACAAGGAGTTGTCATCTCAGTCTTACTGGTGAGTGCCACACACAAACCCAGACCGACATATTGTGGCGGAGCTGGTCTGAAGATCTAAAGCATCACAATCATCGGCCAATTTCTACTCATTCCTCCTCTCACTATCAATATATTGTTTTCTCTTTCCCCCCATCTCTTTCTCTCTGAGGGCTTCATTAGTCATTGTGTTGGCCTCTAGTGGTCTCTGCTCTACTCCACTGTCACAAATCCCCCTAGGGGTCAGGGGTTAGGGTTCAGCAGGCTGCATTCCCAGCGGTCCCAGGTCACACACAAATGTACGAGCACACACACACACACACACACACACACACACACAACGCCAGAGTCCCAGGTCTGTGTGTGTTTGTCATTGGGATGTGGGTCGGTGGCTGACATGAGGACTATGTGACAGACAAACACATTATGGACCTGAAACACTATTCACTTCTATATACACTATATACACTACATTATACACTCTATATATACCACTGTGTGTGTGTGTGTGTGTGTGTGTGTGTGTGTGTGTGTGTGTGTGTGTGTGTGTGTGTGTGTGTGTGTGAGGCCGAGGAGCTCACCTTTAAGTGGTAGTTCATCTTTAAACAGCTAAAAGTCTGGTGGATACACACAGTTGTGTCACGTGTCTCTAACATGCAATGCTCTGCTCTGTCATAGGTGGGCTGTAAACCGCTGAGTGATCAAGACGAACAACACCTCAACACTCTGGAGAAACATGTAAGAAACACACCCACAGAATAATACCCACAGAGACACCCACAGAATAATACCCACAGAGACACCCTCAGAATAATACCCACAGAGACACCCACAGAATAATACCCACAGAGACACCCACAGAATAATACCCACAGAGACACCCTCAGAATAATACCCACAGAGACACCCACAGAATAATACCCACAGAGACACCCACAGAATAATACCCACAGAGACACCCACAGAATAATACCCACAGAGACACCCACAGAATAATACCCACAGAAACACCCACAGAATAATACCCACAGAGACACCCTCAGAATAATACCCACAGAGACACCCTCAGAATAATACCCACATAGACACCCTCAGAATAATACCCACAGAGACACCCTCAGAATAATACCCACAGAGACACCCACAGAATAATACCCACAGAGACACCCTCAGAATAATACCCACAGAGACACCCTCAGAATAATACCCACAGAGACACCCTCAGAATAATACCCACAGAGACACCCACAGAATAATACCCACAGACACCCACAGAATAACCCACAAAATAATACCCAGAGACACCCACAGAATAATACCCACAGATACACCCACTGAATAATACCCACAAAGACTCCCACAGAGACAACCGCAGAGACACACCCACAGGGATATCCACACAGAGACACACCCACAGAGACATCCACACAGAGACACACCCACAGAGACAACCGCAGAGACACTCCCACAAAGACATCCACACAGAGACACACCCACAGAGACATCCACACAGAGACACACTCGCAGAGACACACCCACAGAGACATCCACACAGAGACACACCCACAGAGACATCCACACAGAGACACACCCACAGAGACACACCCACAGAGACACACCCACAGAGACATCCACACAGAGACATCCACACAGAGACATCCACACAGAGACATACCCACAGAGACATACCCACAGAGACACACCCACAGAGACATCCACACAGAGACACACCCACAGAGACATCCACACAGAGACATCCACACAGAGACATACCCACAGAGACATCCACACAGAGACATCCACACAGAGACATCCACACAGAGACACACCCACAGAGACACACCCACAGAGACATCCACACAGAGACATCTGGTTTATTGGTCTGTTTTATTGGTCTGTTTTATTGGCCTGTTTTATTGGTCTGTTTTATTGGCCTGTTTTATTGGCCTGTTTTATTGGTCTGTTTTATTGGTCTGTTTTATTTTATTGGTTTATTTTATTGGTCTGTTTTATTGGTCTGTTTTATTGGTCTGTTTTATAACTGTGTAGTAATAGGATGGATTTTAGGGCTCCAGTCCCCTGACGCGCATCTCTGTGTGTGTGTGTGGTGTGTGTGTGTGTGTGTGTGTGTGTGTGTGTGTGTGTGTGTGTGTGTGTGTGTGTGTGTGTGTGTGTGTGTGTGTGTGTGTGTGTGTGTGTGTGTGTGTGTGTGTGCGCGTGTGTGTGTGTAGGCAGCTGTAGCGTGTAGGAGGGTACGAACCCTGCAGTCGGCCAATCAGAAGTCTCTCGTCAGCCTGTCACCGATCCAGCCCCACAATGCACTGCTCCGGCCCGACCCCACAGACTACTGTGACCTGGACCGCAAGATTCTACAGCTGTGTGGTACACACACACACACACACACACACACACACACGCTTCTCTCATGGGTCATATAACAGTAATGCAGAAGAACGGTATGAATAAAAGTCTATGAATTTAGATTGGATGCATCTGTCAAAAGAGGGATGAATCTGTGAATAACAACAGGAGTGTGAAAACAGGGTAAATACTGTCTCTTCCAGCTTTGATAAAACGCTGCCTAGAAACTCATGCATAATAAAACTGACTAACTGTTGCCAAAGATTACTGCTGTATATACTGTATATATATATATATATATATAGTATATACACAGTGGGGCAAAAAAGTATTTAGTCAGCCACCAATTGTGCAAGTTCTCCCACTTAAAAAGATGAGAGAGGCCTGTAATTTTTATCATAGGTACACTTCTAAAACAAAAATCCAGAAAGTCACATTGTATGATTTTTAAGTAATTCATTTGCATTTTATTGCATGACATAAGTATTTGATCACCTACTAACCAGTAAGAATTCCGGCTCTCACAGACCTGTTAGTTTTTATTTAAGAAGCCCTCCTGTTCTCCACTTATTACCTGTATTAACTGCACCTGTTTGAACTCGTAACCTGTATAAAAGACACCTGTCCACAAACTCAATCAAACAGACTCCAACCTCTCCACAATGGCCAAGACCAGAGAGCACAAGGCTGGGATGGGCTACAGGACAATAGGCAAGCAGCTTGGTGAGAAGGGAACAACTGTTGGCGCAATTATTAGAAAATGGAAGAAGTTCAAGATGACGGTCAATCACCCTCGGTCTGGGGCTCCATGCAAGATCTCACCTCGTGGGGGCATCAATGATCATGAGGAAGGTGAGGGATCAGCCCAGAACGACACGGCAGGACCTGGTCAATGACCTGAAGAGAGCTGGGACCACAGTCTCAAAGAAAACCATTAGTAACACACTACGCCGTCATGGATTAAAATCCTGCAGCGCACGCAAGGTCCCCCTGCTCAAGCCAGCGCATGTCCAGGCCCATATGAAGTTTGCCAATGACCATCTGGATGATCCAGAGGAGAATTGGGAGAAGGTCATGTGGTCTGATGAGACAAAAATAGTGCTTTTTGGTCTAAACTCCACTCGCCGTGTTTGGAAGAAGGATGAGTACAACCCCAAGAACACCATGCCAACCGTGAAGCATGGAGGTGGAAACATCATTCTTTGGGGATGCTTTTCTGCAAAGGGGACAGGACGACTGCACCGTATTGAGGGGAGGATGGATGGGGCCATGTATTGCGAGATCTTGGCCACCTCAGTAAGAGCATTGAAGATGGGTCGTGGCTAAGTCTTCCAGCATGACAACGACCCGAAACACACAGCCAGGGTAACTAAAGAGTGGCTCCGTGAGAAGAATCTCAAGGTCCTGGAGTGGCCTAGCCAGTCTATAGACCTGAACCCAATAGAAAATCTTTGGAGGGAGCTGAAAGTCCGAATTGCCTAGTGACAGCTCCGAAACCTGAAGGATCTGGACAAGGTCTGTATGGAGGAGTGGGACAAAATCCCTGCTACAGTGTGTGCAAACCTGGTCAAGAACTACAGGAAACGTATGATCTCTGTAATTGCAAACAAAGGTTTTTGTACCAAATATTAGGTTCTGCTTTTCTGATGTATCAAATACTTATGTTATGCTATGTTATGCTATGCTATGTTATGTTATGTTATGTTATCAAATACTTATTTGCAAAATGCAAATGAATTACTTAAAAATCATACAATGTGATTTTCTGGATTTTTGTTTTAGATTCCGTCTCTCACAGTTGAAGTGTACCTATGATAAAAATGTATAGACCTCTACATGCTTTGTAAGTAGGAAAACCTGCAAAATCAGCAGTGTATCATATACTTGTTCTCCTCCCTGTATATACATACAGTTGAAGTCGGAAGTTTACATACACTTAGGTTGGAGTCATTAAAACTTGTTTTTCAACCACTCCACAAATTTCTTGTTAACAAACTATAGTTTTGGTAAGTCGGTTAGGACGTCTACTTTGTTCATGACACAAGTCATTTTTCCAACAATTGTTTACAAACTGAATATTTCACTTATAATTCACTTCATCCCAATTCCAGTGGATCAGAAGTTCACATTCACTAAGTTGACTGTGCCTTTAAACAGTTTGGAAAATTGCAGAAAATGATGTCATGGATTTAGAAGCTTCTGATAGGCTAGTTTACATACTTTGAATCAATTTGAGGTGTTCCTGTGGATGTATTTAAAGGCCTACCTTCAAACTCAGTGCCTCTGCTTGACATCATGGTAAAATCAAAAGAAATCAGACAAAAAATGTGTAGACCTCCACAAGTCTGGTTCATCCTTGGGAGCAATTTCCAAACACCTGAAGGTACCACGTTCATCTGTACAAACAATAGTACGCAAGCATAAATACCATGGGACCACGCAGCCGTCATACCACTCAGGAAGAAAACTCGTTCTGTCTCCTAGAGGTGAACGTACTTTTTTGTGAAAAGTGCAAATCAATCCCAGAACAACAGCAAAGGACCTTGTGAAGATGCTGGAGGAAACAGGTACAAAAGTATCTATATCCTCAGTAAAACGAGTCCTATATTGACATAACCTGAAAGGCCGCTCAGCAAGGAAGAAGCCACTGCTCCAAAACCGCCATAAAAAAGCCAGACTACGGTTTGCAACTGCACATGGGGACAAAGATCGTACTTTTTGGAGAAATGTCCTCTGGTCTGATGAAACAAAAATAGAACTGTTTGTCCATAATGACCATCGTTATGTTTGGAGGAAAAAGGGGAAGGCTTGCAAGCCGAAAAACACCATCCCAACCGTGAAGCACGGGGGTGGCAGCATCATGTTGTGGGGGTACTTTGCTGCAGGAGGGACTGGTGCACTTCACAGTATAGATGGCATCATGAGGCAGGAAAATGATGTGGATACATTGAAGCAAAATCTCAAGTCATCAGTCAGGAAGTTAAAGCTTTGTCGCAAATGGGTCTTCCAAATGGACAATCACCCCAAGAATACTTCCAAAGTTGTGGAAAAATGGCTTAAGGACAACGAAGTCAAGGTATTGGAGTGGCTATCACAAAGCCCTGACCTTAATCCCATAGAACATTTCTGGTTAGAACTGAAAAAGCATGTGCGAGAAAGGCCTACAAACCTGACTCAGTTACACCAGCTCTGTCAGGAGGAATGGGCCAAAATTCACCCAACTTATTGTGGGAAGCTTGTGGAAGGCTACCTGAAATGTTTGACCCAAGTTAAACAATTTAAAGGCAATGCTACCAAATACTAATTGTGTATATGTAAACTTCTGACCCACTGGGAATGTGATGAAAGAAATAAAAGCTGAAATAAATAATTCTCTCTACTATTATTCTGACATGTCACATTCTTAAAACAAAGTGGTGATCCTAACTGGCCTAAGACATGGCATTTGCGGTGGAGTGCACAGTGGAATTTACAAGGATCAAATGTCAGGAATTGTGAAAACTGAGTTTAAATGTATTTGGCTAAGGTGTTTGTAAACTTCTGACTTCAACTGTATATACAGTATATACACACACACACACACACACACACACACACACACTGTCTCTCTCTGACTCTCTCTCTCTGTCTCTCTCTGTCTCTCTCTGACTCTCTCTCGCCTTCTGTCTCTCTCTCCGTCTCTTTCTCTCGCCTTCTGTCTCTCTATCTGACTCTCTCTCTGTCTCTCTCTTACTCTCTCTCTGTCTCTCTTACTCTCTCGCCTTCTGTCTCTCTCTCTGTCTCTCTCTCTGTCTCTCTCTCTCTGACTCTGTCTCGCCTTCTGTCTCTCTCTGTCTTTCTCTGACTCTCTCTGTCTCTCTCTCTGTCTCTCTCTGACTCTCTCTTTCCTTCTGTCTCTCTCTCTGTCTCTCTCTCTGTCTCTCTCTCTGACTCTCTCTCGCCTTCTGTCTCTCTCTGACTCTCTCTCTCTGTCTCTCTCTCTCTGTCTCTCTCTGACTCTCTCTCGCCTTCTGTCTCTCTCTCCGTCTCTTTCTCTCGCATTCTGTCTCTCTGACTCTCTCTCTGTCTCTCTCTTACTCTCTCTCTGTCTCTCTTACTCTCTCGCATTCTGTCTCTCTCTCTGTCTCTCTCTCTGTCTCTCTCTGACTCTCTCTCGCCTTCTGTCTCTCTCTCCGTCTCTTTCTCTCGCCTTCTGTCTCTCTATCTGACTCTCTCTCTCTGTCTCTCTCTTACTCTCTCTCTGTCTCTCTCTTACTCTCTCGCCTTCTGTCTCTCTCTCTGTCTCTCTCTCTGTCTCTCTCTGACTCTCTCTCACCTTCTGTCTCTCTGTCTCTCTCTTACTTTCTCTCGCCTTATATCTCTCTCTGACTCTCTCTCGCCTTCTGTCTCTCTCTGACTCTCTCTCGCCTTCTGTCTCTCTCTCTCTCTGACTCTCTCTCTCTGTATCTCTCTGACTCTCTCTTTCCTTCTGTCTCTCTCTCTGTCTCTCTCTGGCTCTCTCTCTCTGTCTCTCTCTCTCTGACTCTCTCTCGCCTTCTGTCTCTCTCTGACTCTCTCTCGCCTTCTGTCTCTCTCTCTCTCTGACTCTCTCTCGCCTTCTGTCTCTCTCTCTCTCTGACTCTCTCTCTCTGTATCTCTCTGACTCTCTCTTTCCTTCTGTCTCTCTCTCTGTCTCTCTCTGGCTCTCTCTCTCTGTCTCTCTCTCTCTCTCTCTGACTCTCTCTCGCCTTCTGTCTCTCTCTGTATCTCTCTGACTCTCTCTTTCCTTCTGTCTCTCTCTGTCTCTCTCTGGCTCTCTCTCTCTGTCTCTCTCTCTCTCTGACTCTCTCTCGCCTTCTGTCTCTCTCTCTCTGTCTCTTTCTCTCGCCTTCTGTCTCTCTGACTCTCTCTCTGTCTCTCTCTTACTCTCTCTCGCCTTCTC
>NC_056441.1:80969040-80974040 GCF_018296145.1 Oncorhynchus tshawytscha
CAGATTTAAAAAGCAGGTAAAAATACACCTTATAGAACAGCAGGGACTGTGAAGTAACACAAACACAGGCACAGACACATACATACACACACATGATAATATACACACTATACACACACGTACACATGGATTTGGTGTTGTAGATATGTGGTAGTGGAGTATGGGCCTGAGGACACACCACTAAATGTGTTGTGAATTCTCAAATGAATGTATTGTAATGTTTTTAAATTGTATAACTGCCTTCATTTTGCCAGACCCCAGGAAGAGTAGCTAGATAAATAAATACATACAATTAACATGGGGATCCATAATAAATACAATACACACACACTGACACACACACACTGACACACACACACTGACACACACACACTGACACACACACACACACACTGACACACACACACTGACACACACACACACACTGACACACACACACACACACACACACACACACACTGACACACACACACACACTGACACACACACACACACACACACTGACACACACACACACACTGACACACACACACTGACACACACACACACACACACTGACACACACACACTGACACACACACACTGACACACACACACTGACACACACACACACACACACACTGACACACACACACTGACACACACACACACACTGACACACACACACACACACACACACACACTGACACACACACTGACACACACACACACACTGACACACACACACACACTGACACACACACACTGACACACACACACACACTGACACACACACTGACACACACACACTGACACACACACACACACACACTGACACACACACACTGACACACCCACACACACACACACACTGACACACATTACACACACACACACACACACACTTATTACACACACACTGACACACACACACACACACACACATTATTATTATTACACACACACACTGACACTCACACACACTGACACACACACACACACACTGACACACACACACTGACACACACACACTGACACACACACACTGACACACACACACTGACACACACACACTGACACACACACACACACTGAGACACACACACTGACACACACACAACACACACACACACACACACTGACACACACACACTGACACACACACACACACTGACACACACACACACACACACACACTGACACACACACACACACACTGGACACACACACACTGACACACACACACACACTGACACACACACACTGACACACACACACACACTGACACACACACACACACTACACACACACTGACACACACACACTGACACACACACACACACACACACTGACACACACACACTGACACACACACACTGACACACACACACACACACACACACACACACACACACACACACTGACACACACACACACACTGACACACACACACTGACACACACACACACACACACACTGACACACACACACACACACTGACACACACACACACACTGACACACACACACTGACACACACACACACTGACACACACACACACACACTGACACACACACACACTGACACACACACACTGACACACACACACACACACACACACTGACACACACACACTGACACACACACACACACTGACACACACACATTACACACACACACACACACACTGACACACACACACACTGACACACACACACACACACACACACACTGACACACACACACTGACACACACACACACACACACACACACACACACTGACACACACACACACACACTGACACACACACACACACACACACACTGACACACACACACACACACACACACTGACACACACACACTGACACACACACACACACACACACACACACACACACTGACACACACACACACACAATGACACATAGACAGCACACACTGAGAACACACCTGCCAAACACACAGAAATGGAAAACAGAACGCCCACACAAATCACGCCCTGACCAAACCAAAATAGAGACATACAAGGATCTCTAAGTTGTCAGGGTGGAACACATGGACAGTATTTACATGCCAGACAAATACACATGTATCTGAACCCAGGTCTGATAGACCCCCGCCATGGAACTACACATCAGGTAACAGTAGAATCGGTTTGATGTAAGCAGTAGAATCAGATTTAAAAAGCAGGTAAAAATACACCTTATAGAACACACACACTGAGTAACACAAACACAGGCACAGACACATACATACACACACATGATAATATACACACTATACACACACACACACACTGAGATACACACATGGGCCTGAGGACACACACACTAAATGTGTTGTGAATTCTCAAATGAATGTATTGTAATGTTTTTAAATTGTATAACTGCCTTCACAGACCCCAGGAAGAGTAGCTAGATAAATAAATACACACAATTAACTGATCCACACACACACACTGACACACACACACACACACACACACTGACACACACACACTGCACACACACACACACACACTGACACACACACTGGCACACACACACACACACACTGACACACACACAGACACTGACACACACACACTGACACACACACACACACACACACACACACACTGACACACACACACACACTGACACACACACACACACTGACACTGACACACACACACACACACACACACACACACACACTGACACACACACACACACTGACACACACACACACACACACACACACACACACACTGACACACACACACACACTGACACACACACACACACACTGACACACACACACACACTGACACACACACACACACACACACTACCACACACACACACACACTGACACACACACACACACTGACACACACACACACACTGACACACACACACACACACACACACACACACACACTGGACACACACACACTGACACACACACACACACACACACACACTGACACACACACACACACACACACACACACTGACACACACACTGACACACACACACACACTGACACACTGACACACACACTGACACACACACACACTGACACACACACACACACACACACACACACACACACACTGACACACACACACACACACACACACTGGACACACACACACACACTGACACACACACACACACTGACAACACACACACACACACACACACACTGACACACACACACACACTGACACACACACACTGACACACACACACACTGACACACACACACTGACACACACACACACACACACACACTGACACACACACACTGACACACACACACACTGACACACACACACTGACACACACACACACACACACACACACTGACACACACACACACACTGACACACACACACACACTGACACACACACACACACTGACACACACACACTGACACACACACACACACACACACACACACACACACACTGATACACACACACACTGACACACACACACTGACACTGACACACACACACACACACACACACACACACACACACACACACACACACACTGACACACACACACTGACACACACACACACACACACACACACACACACACACACACACACACACACACTGACACACACACACACACTGACACACACACACACACTGACACACACACACACACTGACACACACACACACACACACACACACACACTGGGACACACACACACACACACACACACTGACACACACACACACACACACACTGACACACACACACACTGACACACACACACTGACACACACACACACACACACTGACACACACACACACTGACACACACACACACTGACACACACACACACACACACACACACACACACACACACACACACACACACACACACTACACATATACACACACACTGACACACACACACACTGACACACACACACACACACACACACACACACTGACACACACACACACACACTGACACACACACACACTGACACACACACACTGACACACACACACACACACACACACACACACACACACACTGACACACACACACACACTGACACATTACACACACACTGACAATCAGAGACACACACACACTGACACACACACTGACACACACACACTGACACACACACACTGACACACACACACACACTGACACACACACACACTGACACAACACTCAATCAGAGACAACGATACACAGCTGGTATTCTCAATCACTGAGAAACACACAGACATATTATTACACACACATATTGAGAAATACACATGTATCTGCCAAACACACAGAAACTGATAAACAGAACGCCCACATTACAAATCACGCCTGACAAACCAAAATAGAGACAGACAGCTGTAAAAATCTGTTGTCAGGTGGGACACATGACAGTATTTTACATGCCAGATACTCAAATACACATGTAAATGGAACCCATATCTGATAGCCCACGCCAAATCATATTATTCCACATCAGGTAAATAGAATCGGTTTGATGTAATAGTCAGAATGAATGTATTTCAAAAGCAGTAAAAATACACCTTATAGAACAGCAGGGACTCATTTTGTACACACAAACACAGGCACAGACACATACATACACACACATGATAATATACTATTCCACATACATTAACATGGATTTGGTTTGGATATTGGTAGTTATGGGCCTGAGATAGAACTAAATGTGTTTATTCTCAAATGAATGTATTGATAATTTTTAATGTGTTGTATAAAATGACATGTTCATTTTACAGTACAGGACATTAGATAAATAAATACATGATATTAACATGGGGATACCATAAATAAATAATTGGTGTTAGATATACACACTGATACACACACACTGACACACACACACTACAAACACACACACTGACACACACATGACACATTGACACACACACACTGTATAACTGCCACACACACACACACACACACTGACACACACACACTGACACACACACACACTACATACACATACACACACACACACACTG
>NC_056441.1:80984040-80987500 GCF_018296145.1 Oncorhynchus tshawytscha
CACACACACAGTGTGACAGAGAGGGAGGTGAAGTATTGCTGACGACAGTGGTAATCCCAGTAAGCTCTCTGCTAACGTTTTGGCTCTTCCTCCCTCTCTGTCTGTCTCATATCTCTTCCTCTTCTGTCTCCCTTCCTCCCTTCTTCTTTCTCTCGTCCTTTCTCCCTGCCTCTTTCTCTCTTTTTCTACTCGTATTAAAGTGGTTTGAAGATTAAAGCCACTCATCTCCTCCTTTTAAAGAGATATTAACCTTAGACACACACATTCAAACACACACACGCACACTCACACACATTAGTAAACTGTAGCAAATGTCTTTATCCTCTATTTCTGGTATTTCCTTCAAAACTCTTTCACATCCCTCTCTCCATCTCATCCCTCTCTCCATCTCATCGCTCTCTCTCACCATCCCTCTCTCCATCTCATCCCTCTCTCCATCTCATCGCTCTCTCTCATCATCCCTCTCTCTCAGCATCTCTCTCTCTCACCATCCCTCTCTCTATCTCATCCTCTCTCCATCTCATTGCTCTCTCTCTCCATCCTCTCTCCATCTCATCTCTCTCTCCATCTCATCGCTCTCTCTCTCCATCTCTCTCATCTCATCCTCTCTCCATCTCATCGATCTCTCTCTCACCATCCTCTCTCTCACATCCCTCACTCTCTCATCCCTCTCTCTCCACCCATCCCTCTCTCCTCTAGGAGGAGCGAGTCTCTCCATCTCATCCAGTCATGCTGGGCAGTGAGGTGTCCTCTCTCTGTGTCCCTGTGGTCAGCAGAGCCACTGGCCAGGTGGTGGCACTAGCCTGCGCCTTCAACAAACAGGGAGGACAGAGGTGTCTCATCACCCACACACAAACATCCAGTGCATTGTAATAGACCTCTGTGTTCCAGAAACATCCATCTCCAGTGGCAGATGACCAAAGAGAACATGGTCGTCACCCTCAAGTGTGTGTGCGTGTCGTTTGTGTGTGTGTGTGTGTCAGACCCTGCTCCCATTAATCCCTCTGTGTGTGTCTGTGTTCTCCGTAGAGCTCTGGCCCCTACAACATGAGCTTCAAACTTGCCCTGATACCCACACACACCACACTCTCCATCCTCTCTCCAACCTCTCTCTCATCTATCTCTCTCATCATCCCTCTCTCTCATCATCCCTCTCTCTCATCATCCCTCTCTCAAACATCCCTCTCATCCCTCTCTCCCACCTCCCTCTCATCCCTCTCTCCCACCTCCCTGCCTCTTCTCCCTCGATGATGTTGGTGTGGTAGGGCTGGACTAATAATTAACCCCTCTAGTGCTGAAATACTGATGCTTTCCTTGTCTCCCTGCTAGTTTATTGATTTGTTCATGTCACTGATTGGCTGGAGGGTTCATTCACCTGGTGTCCCAGGTCTGAATCAGTCCCTTGTTAGTAAGAGAGAATTGAGACAGTAAAGAAATCCAATAGCACCTAAATTCAACCTGTCATAATTGAGTCCATCCCTCATCCCCCTCCATCCCTCATTCCCTCCATCCCTCATTCCCTCCACCCCCCTCCATCCCTCCATCCTCATCCCCCTCCATCCCTCATCTACCTCCATCCCTCATCCCCCTCCATCCCTCCATTCCTCATCCCCTCCATCCCTCATCTACCTCCATCCCTCATCCCCCTCCATCCCTCATCCCCCTCCATCCCTCCATCCCTCATCTATCCTTTATTCCATCCCTCATCTTTCCCTCCATCCCTCCATTCCTTATCCCCCTCCATCCTCATCCCCCTCCATCCCTCCATCCCTCATCCCCTCCATCCTCATCCCTCCATCCCTCATCCCCCTCCATCCTCATCCCCTCCATCCCTCATTCCCTCCATCCCTCCATCCTCATTCCCTCCACCCCCCTCCATCCCTCATCTCCCTCCATCCCTCATCTACCTCCATCCCTCATCCCCCTCCATCCCTCCATCCCTCATCCCCCTCCATCCCTCCATCCCTCATCCCCCATCCATCCCTCATTCATTCCTCCATCCCTCCATCCCTCCCCCCCCTCCATCCCTCATCCCCCTCCATCCCTCATTTACCTCCATCCCTCATCCCCCTCCATCCCTCCATTCCTCATCCCCTCCATCCCTCATCTACCTCCATCCCTCCATCCCTTATCCCCCTCCATCCCTCCATCCCTCATCCCCCTCCATCCCTCATCCCCTCCATCCCTCATCCCCCTCCATCCCTCCATCCTTCATCCCCCTCCATCCTCATCCCCCCATCCCTCCATCCCTCATCTCATCCTCCATCCCTCCATCCCTCCATCCCTCCATCCCTCCATCCCTCATCTACCTCCATCCTCATCTACCTCCATCCCCCATTCCACATCCCCTCCATCCCTCATCTACCTCCGTCCCTCATCTACCTTATCCCTCCATCCCTCATCTACCTCCATCCCTCCATCCTCATCCCCTTCCATCCCTCCATCCTTCATTCCCTCATCCCTCATCTACCTCCATCCCTCCATCCCTCATATCCCTCCATCCCTCATCGATCCCCATCCCCTCCATCCCTCATCCCTCATCCCTCCATCATCCTCATCTACCTCCATCCCTCCATCCCTCATCTACCTCCATCCCTCATTCCCTCCATCCCTCATCCCCCTCCATCCATCTTTCACCTCAGTTGTCATGACATAGCCCCCTTGCTACTCCCTTTATTTCTCTCTCACTTTCCTCTTTCCTCGACATAACAATTATTTATTTTTTTCAATTGGAAGGGTTTTATTGGCATGGGAAACATATGTTAACATTGCCAAAGCAAGTGAACTAGATAATAAACAAAAGTGAAATAAACAATAAATGAACAGTTAACATTACACTCACAAGTTTGAAAAGAATAGACACATTTCAAATGCCATATCTCTATCTCTCACACTCATCCCTCTCCACCTCTATTGACTCCATCTGTCTCTCCTTCTACCCGCTCCCTCTCTCATCTCCTTCCCGGTTCTATCCTCCTATCACATAGCACATGCAATATGTTCTGCCAGACAGATATCTGATGCCTCCAGATTTAGAGTAACCTGCATTCCAGTGAGCCTATTGGTTCTTTGTGCCAACAAGCCAATCCGGGCCTAGCGCCAGCCTGCTGTCAGAAACAGCCCTGACTCAGAGGTGGTGATTGAGGGATCAGGGAATAGTTTTCCTAATTATGTGACCTGGCCTGAAAAAATCTCCTTTATAAACAAGTCCTCTAGTCTAGAATGATCACAGTCTTTCATGTGTATTGACATTCTGCTGGTCTCTCCTCTATAGTGATCAGTGGTAAAGGTGTTGCCATCTGCAGGCAGATCTGATATTAATATAACAGCATAGGTTTTATCTCTGTCCATCTGGCCTGTTTAAACACATATTTAATGCCCCTGATTGTTCTGATGATCAGTCAATATAATAATGTTTCATTTTGGACATAAATGTGTTCTCTCTGTGCAGACACACGGA
>NC_056441.1:80987600-81015100 GCF_018296145.1 Oncorhynchus tshawytscha
TACTACCATCATCATTACTTACTACTACCATCATCATTACTACTACAACTACCATCATCATTACTACTACCATCATCAACTACCATCATCATTACACTACAACTACTACCATCATCATTACTACTACCATCATCATTACTACTACCATCATCATTACATATTACTACAACTACCATCATCATTACTACAACTACCATCATCATTACTACTACCATCATCATTACTTACTACTACTACTACCATCATCATTACTACTACCATCATCATTACTACTACCATCATTAATACTACAACTACCATCATCATTACTACTACCATCATCATTACTACTACCATCATCATTACTACTACCATCATTACTACTACCACTACCATCATCATTACTATTACCATCATTAATACTACCAACCACCATCATCATTACTACCTCCATCATTACTACTACCACTACCATCATCATTACTACTACCATCATTCATTACCACTACCATCATCATTACAACTACCATCATTATTACTACTACAACTACCATCATCATTACTACTACCATCATCATTACTACTACCATCATCATTACTACTACAACTACCATCATCATTACTACTACCATCATTCACTACAACTACCATCATCATTACTACTACAACTACCATCATCATTACTACTACCATCATCATTACTACTACCATCATTACTACTACCACTACCATCATCATTACTACTACCATCATCATTACTACTACCATCATTACTACATCACATTACCTACCATCATTACTACTACCACTACCATCATTACTACTACCACTACCATCATCATTACAACTACCATCATTACTACTACCACTACCATCATCATTACTACTACCATCATCATTACAACTACCATCATTACTACTACAACTACCATCATCATTACTACTACCACCATTACTACTACAACTACCATCATTACTACTACAACTACCATCATTACTACTACCATCCCATCCTTACTACTACAACTACCATCATCATTACTACTACAACTACCATCATCATTACTACTACCATCATCATTACTACAACTACCATCATCATTACTACTACCATCATCATTACTACTACATCACATTACCATCATCATTACTACAACTACCATCATCATTACTACTACCATCATCATTACTACTACCATCATCATTACTACCTACCCATCATTACTACTACAACTACCATCATCATTACTACTACCATCATCATTTACTACCATCATTACTACTACAACTATCATCATTACTACTACAACTACCATCATCATTACTACTACCATCATCATTAACTACCATCATCATTACTACTACCATCATCATTACTACTACAACTACCATCATCATTACTACTATCATCATCATTACTACTACAACTACCATCATTACTACTACAACTACCATCATCATTACTACTACAACTACCATCATCATTACTACTACCATCATCATTACTACTACCATCATCATTACTACTACAACTACCATCATCATTACTACTACCATCATTACTACTACAACACTATCATCATTACTACTACAACTACCATCATCATTACTACTACCATCATTAATACTACAACTACCATCATCATTACTACTACCACTACCATCATCATTACATTACATCACATTACTACTACATCATCATTACTACTACCACTACCATCATCATTACTACTACCATCATCATTACAACTACCATCATTAATACTACAACTACCATCATCATTACTACTACCATCATCATTACTACTACCCATCATCATTACTACTACCATCATCATTACTACTACAACTACCATCATCATTACTACTACATCATCATTAATACTACAACTACCATCATCATTACTACTACCCATCATTACTACTACCACTACCATCATCATTACTACTACCATCATTACTACTACCACTACCATCATCATTACAACTACCATCATTACTACTACCACTACCATCATCATTACTACTACTACCATCATCATTACAACTACCATCATTACTACTACAACTACCATCATCATTACTACTACCATCATTACTACTACAACTACCATCATCATTACTACTACAACTACCATCATCATTACTACTACCATCATCATTACTACTACCATCATTACTACTACCACTACCATCATCATTACTACTACCATCATCATTACAACTACCATCATCATTACTACTACAACTACCATCATCATTACTACTACCATCATTACTACTACCACTACCATCATCATTACTACTACCATCATTACTACTACCACTACCATCATCATTACAACTACCATCATTACTACTACACTACCATCATCAGTACTACTACAACTACCATCATCAGTACTACTACAACTACCATCATCATTACAACTACCATCATCATACTACTACAACTACCATCATCATTACTACTACAACTACCATCATCATTACTACTACCAACATCATCATTACTACTACATCATCATTTACTACCATCATCATTACTACTACAACTACCATCATCATTACTACTACAACTACCATCATCATTACTACTACCATCATCAGTACTACTACAACTACCATCATCATTACTACTACAACTACCATCATCATTATTACTACCATCATCATTACTACTACTACTACCATCATTCATTACTACTACCATCATCATTACTACTACAACTACCATCATCATTACTACTACCATCATCATTACTACTACCATCATCATTACTACTACAACTACCATCATCATTACTACTAACATCATCATTACTACTACAACTACCATCATCATTACTACTACAACTACCATCATCATTACTACTACCATCATCATTACTACTACCATCATCATTACTACTACTACCATCATCATTACTACTACAACTACCATCATCATTACTACTACCATCATCATTACTACTACCATCATCATTACTACTACAACTACCATCATCATTACTTACTACTACCATCATTACTACTACCACTACCATCATCATTACTACTACCATCATCATTACTACTATCATCATTATTACTACAACTACCATCATCATTACTACTACCACTACCATCATCATTACTACTACCATCATCATTACTACTACAACTACCATCATCATTACTACTACATCATCATTACACTCATCATTACTACTACAACTACCATCATCATTACTACTACCATCATCATTACTACTACCATCACTACCATCATCATTACTACTACCATCATTACTACTACAACTACCATCATCATTACTACTACCATCATCATTACTACAACTACCATCATCATTACTACTACCATCATTACTACTACTACCATCATCATTACTACTACCATCATTAGTACTACCACCACCATCATCATTACAACTACCATCATTACTACTACCACTACCATCATCATTACTACTACCATCATCATTACAACTACCATCATTACTACTACAACTACCATCATCATTACTACTACCATCATTACTACTACAACTACCATCATCATTACTACTACAACTACCATCATCATTACTACTACCATCATCATTACTACTACCATCATCATTACTACTACCATCATCATTATTACTACTACCACCATCATCATTACTACTACTACTACAACTACCATCATCATTACTACTACCATCATTATTACTACCACTACCATCATCATTACTACTACCATCATACTATTACCACTACCATCATCATTACAACTACCATCATCATTACTACTACCACTACCATCATCATTACTACTACCATCATCATTACAACTACCATCATTATTACTACAACTACCATCATCATTACTACTACCATCATTACTACTACAACTACCATCATTACTACTACAACTACCATCATTACTACTACTATACGCCCATCATTACTACTACAACTACCATCATCATTACTACTACAACTACCATCATCATTACTACTACCATCATTACTACTACAACTACCATCATCATTACTACTACATCATCATTACTACTACCATCATCATTACTACTACCATCATTACTACTACCACTACCATCATCATTACTACTACCATCATTTACTACAACTACCATCATCATTACTACCTACCATCCACTACTACCACTACCATCATTACTACTACCATCATCATTACAACTACCATCATTACTACTACCACTACCATCATCATTACTACTACCATCATCATTACTACTACTACCATCATTATTACTACAACTACCATCATCATTACTACTACCATCATTACTACTACAACTACCATCATCATTACTACTACAACTACCATCATCATTACTACTACCATCATCATTACTACTACCATCATTACTATTACCACTACCATCATCATTACTACTACCATCATCATTACTACTAACTACCATCATCATTAATACTACAACTACCATCATCATTACTACTACCATCATCATTACTACTACCACTACCATCATCATTACTACTACCATCATTACTACTACCACTACCATCATCATTACAACTACCATCATTACTACTACCACTACCATCATCATTTACTACCATCATCATTACAACTACCATCATTACTACTACAACTACCATCATCATTACTACTACCACCATTACTACTACAACTACCATCATTACTACTACAACTACCATCATTACTACTACTATTACCATCATCATTACTAACTACCATCATCATTACTACTACAACTACCATCATCATTACTACTACCATCATCAGTACTATTACACTACCATCATCATAACTACTACATTACTACTACCATCATCATTTACTATCTACATCATCATTACTACTACCATCATCATTACTACAACTACCATCATCATTACTACTACAACTACCATCATCATTACTACTACCATCATCATTACTACTACAACTACCATCATCATTACTACTACCATCATCATTACTACTACAACATTACCATCATCATTACTACTACAACTACCATCATCATTACTACTACCATCATCAGTACTACTACAACTACCATCATTACATTACTACTACCATCATCATTACTACTACAACTACCATCATCATTACTACTACAACTACCATCATCATTACTACTACAACTACCATCATCATTACTACTACCATCATCATTACTACTACCATCATCATTACTACTACAACTACCATCATCATTACTACTACAACTACCATCATCATTACTACTACCATCATCATTACTACTACAACTACCATCATCATTACTACTACCATCATCATTACTACTACAACTACCATCATCATTACTACTACAACTACCATCATCATTACTACAACTACCATCATCATTACTACTACCATCATCATTACTACTACCATCATCATTTACTACTACTACCATCATCATTACTACTACAACTACCATCATCATTACTACTACCATCATCATTACTACTACCATCATCATTACTACTACCATTATCATTACTACTACAACTACCATCATCATTACTACTAACATCATCATTACTACTACAACTACCATCATCATTACTACTACAACTACCACCATCATTACTACTACAACTACCATCATCATTACAACTACCATCATCATTACTACTACTACTACCATCATCATTACTACTACAACTACCATCATCATTACTACTACCATCATCATTACTACTACAACTACCATCATCATTACTACTACTAACTACCATCATCATTACTACTACCATCATCATTACTACTACCATCATCATTACTACTACTACTACCATCATCATTACTACTACAACTACCATCATCATTACTACTACCATCATCATTACTACTACCATCATCATTACTACTACAACTACCATCATCATTACTACTACCATCATTACTACTACCACTACCATCATCATTACTACTACCATCATCATTACTACTACCATCATTAATACTACAACTACCATCATCATTACTACTACCACTACCATCATCATTACTACTACCATCATTACTACTACCACTACCATCATCATTACTACATCATCATTACCATCATCATTACTACTACCATCATTACTACTACAACTACCATCATCATTACTACTACCATCATTACTACTACCACTACCATCATCATTACTACTACCATCATTACTACTACCACTACCATCATCATTACTACTACCATCATCATTACTACCACACTACCATCATCATTACTACTACCATCATTACTACTACAACTACCATCATCATTACTACTACAACTACCATCATCATTACTACTACCATCATCATTACTACTACCATCATTACTACTACCACTACCATCATCATTACTACTACCATCATCATTACAACTACCATCATTACTACTACAACTACCATCATCATTACTACTACCATCATTACTACTACCACTACCATCATCATTACTACTACCATCATTACTACTACCACTACCATCATCATTACAACTACCATCATACTACTACCTCATCATTACTACTACCATCATCATTACAACTACCATCATTACTACTACAACTACCATCATCATTACTACTACCATCATTACTACTACAACTACCATCATCATTACTACAACTACCATCATTACTACTACTATTACTACCATCCTTACTACTACAACTACCATCATCATTACTACTACAACTACCATCATCATTACTACTACAACTACCATCATCATTACTACTACAACTACCATCATGTTATTACTACCATCATCAGTACTACTACAACTACCATCATCATTACTACTACAACTACCATCATCATTACTACTACCATCATCAGTACTACTACAACTACCATCATCATTACTACTACTAACATCATCACATTACTACAACTACATCATCATTACTACTACCATCATCATTACTACTACCATCATCAGTACTACTACAACTACCATCACATTACTACCACCATCATCATTACTACAACTACCATCATCATTACTACTACAACTACCATCATCATTACTACTACAACACCATCATCATTACTACTACCATCATCATTACTACTATCATTACTACTACTACAACTACCATCATCATTACTACTACAACTACATCATCATCATTACTACTACCATCATCAGTACTACTACAACTACCATCATCATTACTACTACCATCATCATTACTACTACAACTACCATCATCATTACTACTACAACTACCATCATCATTACTACTACCATCATCATTACTACTACCATCATCATTACACTACTACTACCATCATCATTACTACTACAACTACCATCATCATTACTACTACTCATCATTAACTACCATCATCATTACTACTACCATCATCATTACTACTACAACTACCATCATCATTATTACTACAACTACCATCATCATTACTACTACCATCATCATTACTACTACCATCATCATTACTACTACTACTACCATCATCATTACTACTACAACTACCATCATCATTACTACTACCATCATCATTACTACTACCATCATCATTACTACTACAACTACCATCATCATTACTACTACCATCATTCTACTACCACTACCATCATCATTACTACTACCATCATCATTACTACTACCATCATTCATTACTACAACCATCATCATTACTACTACCATCATCATTACTACTACCATCATCATTACTACTACCATCATTACTACTACCACTCATCATCATTACTACTACCATCATCATTACAACTACCATCATTAATACTACAACTACCATCATCATTACTACTACCATCATCATTACTACTACCATCATCATTACTACTACCATCATTACTACTACCACTACCATCATCATTACTACTACCATCATTATTACTACAACTACCATCATCATTACTACCTCCATCATTACTACTACCACTACCATCATCATTACTACTACCATCATTAGTACTACCACCACCATCATCATTACAACTACCATCATTACTACTACCACTACCATCATCATTACTACTACCATCATCATTACAACTACCATCATTACTACTACAACTACCATCATCATTACTACTACCATCATTACTACTACAACTACCATCATCATTACTACCAACTACCATCATCATTACTACTACCATCATCATTACTACTACCATCATTACTACTACCACTACCATCATCATTACTACTCATCATTACTACCATCATCATTAATACTACAACTACCATCATCATTACTACTACCATCATTACTACTACCACTACCATCATCATTACCTACCATCATTACTACTACCACTACCATCATCATTACAACTACCATCATTACTACTACTACTACCATCATCAGTATTACAACTACCATCATTACTACTACAACTACCATCATCATTACTACTACCATCATCATACTACAACTACCATCATCATTACTACTACAACTACCATCATCATACTACTACAACTACCATCATCATTACTACTACATCATCATTACTACTACCATCATTACTACTACTACAACTACTATCATCATTACTACTACAACTACCATCATCATTACTACTACCATCATTACTACTACAACTACCATCATCATTACTACTACAACTACCATCATCATTACTACTACCATCATCATTACTACTACCATCATCATTACTACTACCACTACCATTACTACTACAACTACCATCATCATTACTACTACCATCATCATTACTACTACCATCATCATTATTACTACAACTACCATCATCATTACTACTACCATCATCATTACTACTACAACTACCATCATCATTACTACAACTACCATCATCATTACTACTACCATCATCATCATTACTACTACCATCATCATTACTTCTACTACTACCATCATCATTACTACTACAACTACCATCATCATTACTACTACCATCATCATTACTACTACCATCATCATTACTACTACAACTACATCATCATTACTACTACCATCATTACTACTACCACTACCATCATCATTACTACTACCATCATCATTACTACTACCATCATCATTACTACAACTACCATCATCATTACTACTACCATCACCATCATACATTACTACTACCATCATCATTACTACTACACTACCATCATCATTACTACTACCATCATCATTACTACCATCATCATTACTACTACAACTACCATCATCATTACTACTACCATCATCATTACTACTACCATCATCATTACTACTACCATCATCATTACTACTACACTACCATCATCATTACTACTACCATCATTATACTACAACTACCATCATCATTACTACCTCCATCATTACTACTACTACCATCATCATTACTACTACATCATCATTAGTACTACCACCACCATCATCATTACAACTACATCATCATTACTACTACCACTACCATCATCATTACTACTACCATCATCATTACAACTACCATCATTACTACTACAACTACCATCATCATTACTACTACCATCATTACTACTACAACTACCATCATCATTACTACTACAACTACCATCATCATTACTACTACCATCATCATTACTACTACCATCATCATTACTACTACCACTACCATCATCATTACTACTACCATCATCATTACAACTACCATCATTCATTACAACTACCATCATCATTACTACTACCATCATTACTACTACCACTACCATCATCATTACTACTACCATCATTACTACTACCACTACCATCATCATTACAACTACCATCATACTACTACCACTACCATCATCATTACTACTACCATCATCATTACAACTACCATCATTACTACTACAACTACCATCATCATTACTACTACCACCACATTACTACTACACTACCATCATTACTACTACAACTACCATCATTATACTACTATTACCATCTCATTACAACTACATCATCATTACTACTACAACTACCATCATCATTACTACTACCATCATTACTACAACTACATCATCATTATTACTACATTACTACTACCATCATCATTACTACTACCATCATTACTACTACCACTACCATCATCATTACTACTACCATCATTAATACTACAACTACCATCATCATTACACTCCATCATTACTACTACCATCATTAGTACTACCACTACCATCATCATTACTACTACCATCATTACTACTACCACTACCATCATCATTACTACTACCATCATCATTACAACTACCATCATTACTACTACAACTACCATCATCATTACTACTACCATCATTACTACTACAACTACCATCATCATTACTACTACAACTACCATCATCATTACTACTACCATCATCATTACTACTACCATCATTACTACTACCACTACCATCATCATTACTACTACCATCATCATTACAACTACCATCATTAATACTACAACTACCATCATCATTACTACTACCATCATTACTACTACCACTACCATCATCATTACTACTACCATCATTACTACTACCACTACCATCATCATTACAACTACCATCATTACTACTACCACTACCATCATCATTACTACTACCATCATCATTACAACTACCATCATTACTACTACAACTACCATCATCATTACTACTACCACCATTACTACTACAACTACCATCATTACTACTACAACTACCATCATTACTACTACTATTACGCCCATCCTTACTACTAACTACCATCATCATTACTACTACAACTACCATCATCACTACTACCATCATCAGTACTACTACAACTACCATCACTACAACTACCATCATCATTACTACTACAACTACCATCATCATTACTACTACCATCATCAGTACTACTACAACTACCATCATCATTTACTACAACTACCATCATCATTACTACTACCATCATCAGTACTACTACAACTACCATCATCATTACTACTACCATCATCATTACTACTCACAACTACCATCATCATTACTACTACAACTACCATCATCATTACTACTACCATCATCAGTACTACTACAACTACCATCATCATTACTACCACCATCATCATTACTACAACTACCATCATCATTACTACTACAACTACCATCATCGGTACTACTACAACTACCATCATCATTACTACTACCATCATCATTACTACTACCATCATTACTACTACTACAACTACCATCATCATTACTACTACAACTACCATCATCATTACTACTACCATCATCAGTACTACTACACTACCATCATCATTACTACTACCATCATCATTACTACTACAACTACCATCATCATTACTACTACAACTACCATCATCATTACTACCACAACTACCATCATCATTACTACTACCATCATCATTACTACTACCATCATCATTAGTACTACTACTACCATCATCATTACTACTACTAACTACCATCATCATTACTACTACCATCATCATTACTACTACCATCATCATTACTACTACCATTATCATTACTACTACAACCACCATCATCATTACTACTAACATCATCATTACTACTACAACTACCATCATCATTACTACTACAACTACCACCATCATTACTACTACAACTACCATCATCATTACAACTACCATCATCATTACTACTACTACTACCATCATCATTACTACTACAACTACCATCATCATTACTACTACCATCATCATTACTACTACAACTACCATCATCATTACTACTACAACTACCATCATCATTACTACTACCATCATCATTACTACTACCATCATCATTACTACTACTACTACCATCATCATTACTACAACTACCATCATCATTACTACTACCATCATCATTACTACTACCATCATCACTACCACTCATCATTTCTACTACCATCATTACTACTACCACTACCATCATCATTACTACTACCATCATCATTACTACTACCATCTACTACAACTACCATCATCATTACTACTACCATCATCATTACTACTACCATCATTACTACTACCACTACCATCATCATTACTACTACCATCATCATTACAACTACCATCATTACTACTACAACTACCATCATCATTACTACTACCATCATTACTACTACCACTACCATCATCATTACTACTACATCACCACTACCATCATCATTACTACTACCATCATTACATACTACAACTACCATCATCATTACTACTACCATCATTACTACTACAACTACCATCATCATTACTACTACAACTACCATCATCATTACTACTACCATCATCATTACTACTACCATCATTACTACTACCACTACCATCATCATACTACTACCACCATCATTACAACTACCATCATTAATACTACAACTACCATCATCATTACTACTACCATCATTACTACTACCACTACCATCATCATTACTACTACCATCATTACTACTACCACTACCATCATCATTACAACTACCATCATTACTACTACCACTACCATCATCATTACAACTACCATCATTACTACTACAACTACCATCATCATTACTACTACCATCATTACTACTACAACTACCATCATTACTACTACAACTACCATCATTACTACTACTATTCATCATTACTAACTACCATCATCATTACTACTACAACTACCATCATCATTACTACAACTACCATCATCATTACTACTACAACTACCATCATCATTACTACTACCATCATCAGTACTACTACAACTACCATCATCATTACTACTACCAACTACCATCATCATTACTACTACCATCATTACTACTACAACTACCATCATCATTACTACTACCATCATCATTACTACTACAACTACCATCATCATTACTACTACAACTACCATCATCATTACTACTACCATCATCAGTACTACTACAACTACCATCATCATTACTACCACATCATCATTACTACTACAACTACCATCATCATTACTACTACAACTACCATCATCATTACTACTACCATCATCATTACTACTACCATCATTACTACTACTACAACTACCATCATCATTACTACTACAACTACCATCATCATTACTACTACCATCATCAGTACTACATCATTACAACTACCATCATCATTACTACTACCATCATCATTACTACTACAACTACCATCATCATTTACTACAACTACCATCATCATTACTACTACCATCATCATTACTACTACCATCATCATTACTACTACTACCATCATCATTACTACTACAACTACCATCATCATACTACTACCATCATCATTACTACTACCATCATCATTACTACTACATCATCATTACTACTACAACTACCATCATCATTACTACTAACATCATCATTACTACTACAACTACCATCATCATTACTACTACAACTACCATCATCATTACTACTACCATCAACTACCATCATCATTACTACTACCATCATCATTACTACTACTACTACCATCATCATTACTACTACAACTACCATCATCATTACTACTACCATCATCATTACTACTACCATCATCATTACTACTACAACTACCATCATCATTACTACTACCATCATTACTACTACCACTACCATCATCATTACTACTACCATCATCATTACTACTACCATCATTAATACTACAACTACCATCATCATTACTACTACCACTACCATCATCATTACTACTACCATCATCATTACTACTACCACTACCATCATCATTACTACTACCATCATCATTACAACTACCATCATTAATACTACAACTACCATCATCATTACTACTACCATCATCATTACTACTACCATCATCATTACTACTACCATCATTACTACTACCACTACCATCATCATTACTACTACCATCATTAATACTACAACTACCATCATCATTACTACCTCCATCATTACTACTACCACTACCATCATCATTACTACTACCATCATTAGTACTACCACCACCATCATCATTACAACTACCATCATTACTACTACCACTACCATCATCATTACTACTACCATCATCATTACAACTACCATCATTACTACTACAACTACCATCATCATTACTACTACCATCATTACTACTACAACTACCATCATCATTACTACTACAACTACCATCATCATTACTACTACCATCATCATTACTACTACCATCATTACTACTACCACTACCATCATCATTACTACTACCATCATCATTACAACTACCATCATTAATACTACAACTACCATCATCATTACTACTACCATCATTACTACTACCACTACCATCATCATTACTACTACCATCATTACTACTACCACTACCATCATCATTATTAACTACCATCATTACTACTACCACTACCATCATCATTACTACTACCATCATCATTACAACTACCATCATTACTACTACAACTACCATCATCATTACTACTACCACCATTACTACTACAACTACCATCATTACTACTACAACTACCATCATTACTACTACTATTACGCCCATCCTTACTACTACAACTACCATCATCATTACTACTACAACTACCATCATCATTACTACTACCATCATTAATACTACAACTACCATCATCATTACTACTACCATCATCATTACTACTACCATCATCATTATACTACCATCATTACTACTACCACTACCATCATCATTACTACTACCATCATTAATACTACAACTACCATCATCATTACTACTACCCATCATTACTACTACCACTACCATCATCATTACTACTACCATCATTACTACTACCACCACCATCATCATTACAACTACCATCATTACTACTACCACTACCATCATCATTACTACTACCATCATCATTACAACTACCATCATTACTACTACAACTACCATCATCATTACTACTACCATCATTACTACTACAACTACCATCATCATTACTACTACAACTACCATCATCATTACTACTACCATCATCATTACTACTACCATCATTACTACTACCACTACCATCATCATTACTACTACCATCATCATTACAACTACCATCATTAATACTACAACTACCATCATCATTACTACTACCATCATTACTACTACAACTACCATCATCATTACTACTACCATCATTACTACTACCACTACCATCATCATTACAACTACCATCATTACTACTACCACTACCATCATCATTACTACTACCATCATCATTACAACTACCATCATTACTACTACAACTACCATCATCATTACTACTACCACCATTACTACTACAACTACCATCATTACTACTACAACTACCATCATTACTACTACTATTACCCATCATTACTACTACAACTACCATCATCATTACTACTACAACTACCATCATCATTACTACTACCATCATCAGTACTACTACACTACCATCATCATACTACAACTACCATCATCATTACTACTACAACCACCATCATCATTACTACTACCATCATCATTACTACTACCATCATCATTACTACTACAACTACCATCATCATTACTACTACCATCATCATTACTACTACAACTACCATCATCATTACTACTACCATCATCATTACTACTACAACTACCATCATCATTACTACTACAACTACCATCATCATTACTACTACCATCATCAGTACTACTACAACTACCATCATCATTACTACCACCATCATCATTACTACTACAACTACCATCATCATTACTACTACAACTACCATCATCATTACTACTACAACTACCATCATCATTACTACTACCATCATCATTACTACTACCATCATTACTACTACTACAACTACCATCATCATTACTACTACAACTACCATCATCATTATTACTACCATCATCAGTACTACTACAACTACCATCATCATTACTACTACCATCATCATTACTACTACAACTACCATCATCATTACTACTACAACTACCATCATCATTACTACTACAACTACCATCATCATTACTACTACCATCATCATTACTACTACCATCATCATTAGTACTACTACTACCATCATCATTACTACTACAACTACCATCATCATTACTACTACCATCATCATTACTACTACCATCATCATTACTACTACCATCATTACTACTACAACCACCATCATCATTACTACTAACATCATCATTACTACTACAACTACCATCATCATTACTACTACAACTACCATCATCATTACTACTACAACTACCATCATCATTACAACTACCATCATTACTACTACTACTACCATCATCATTACTACTACAACTACCATCATCATTACTACTACCATCATCATTACTACTACAACTACCATCATACTACTACAACTACCATCATCATTACTACTACCATCATCATTACTACTACCATCATCATTACTACTACTACTACCATCATCATTACTACTACAACTACCATCATCATTACTACTACCATCATCATTACTACTACCATCATCATTACTACTACAACTACCATCATCATTACTACTACCATCATTACTACTACCACTACCATCATCATTACTACTACCATCATCATTACTACTACCATCATTAATACTACAACTACCATCATCATTACTACTACTACTACCATCATCATTACTACTACCATCATTATTACTACCACTACCATCATCATTACTACTACCATCATCATTACTACAACTACCATCATTACTACTACAACTACCATCATCATTACTACTACCATCATTACTACTACAACTACCATCATCATTACTACTACCATCATTACTACTACAACTACCATCATCATTACTACTACCATCATTACTACTACTAACTACCATCATCATTACTACTACCATCATTACTACTACAACTACCATCATCATTATTACTACCATCATCATTACTACTTCATCATCATTACTACTACCATCATTACTACTACCACTACCATCATCATTACTACTACCATCATCATTACAACTACCATCATCATTACTACAACTACCATCATCATTACTACTACTACCATCATTACTACTACCACTACCATCATCATTACTACTACCATCATTACTACTACTACTACCATCATCATTACAACTACCATCATTACTACTACTACAACTACCATCATCATTACTACTACCATCATCATTACATTACTACCATCATTACTACTACAACTACCATCATCATTACTACAACTACCATCATCATTACTACTACCAACTACCATCATTACTACTACTAACTACCATCATTACTACTACTACCATCATCATTACTACTACAACTACCATCATCATTACAACTACCATCATCATTACTACTACATCACCATCATCATTAAACTACCATCATCAGTACTACTACAACTACCATCATCATTACTACTACAACTACCATCATCATTACTACTACCATCATCAGTACTACTACAACTACCATCATCATTACTACTACCATCATCATTACTACAACTACCATCATCATTACTACTACAACTACCATCATCATTACTACTACCATCATCATTACTACTACAACTACCATCATCATTACTACTACCATCATCATACTACTACAACTACCATCATCATTACTACTAACTACCATCATCATTACTACTACCATCATCATTATTACTACCATCATCATACTACTACAACTACCATCATCATTACTACTACAACTACCATCATCATTACTACTACCATCATCAGTACTACTACAACTACCATCATCATTACTACTACTATCATTACTACTACAACTACCATCATCATTACTACAACTACCATCATCATTACTACTACCATCATCATTACTCATCATCATTACTACTACAACTATCATCATTACATTACTACTACATCATCATTACTACTACAACTACCATCATCATTACTACTACCATCATCATTACTACTACCATCATCATACTACTACAACTACCATCATCATTACTACTACTACCATCATCATTACTACTACATCATCATTACTACTACAACTACCATCATCATTACTACTACCATTACTACCATCATCATTACTATTACAACTACCATCATCATTACTACTACCATCATTATTACTACTACTACCATCACCATCATCATTACTACTACTAACTACCATCATCATTACCATCATCATTACTACTACAACTACCATCATCATTACTACTACCATCATTACTAACTACCATCATCATTACTACTCATCAACTACCATCATCATTACTACTACCATCATCATTACTACTCATTACTACTACAACTACCATCATCATTACTACTACCACCATCATCATTACTATAACTACCATCATCATTACTACTACCATCATCATCATTACTACTACCATCATTACTACCATCATCATTACTACTACCATCATCAGTACTACTACTACCATCATAATATTACTACCAACTACCATCATCATTACTACTACCACTCATCATTACATTACTACCATCATCATTACTACTACAACTACCATCATCATTACTACTACCATCATCATTACTACTACAACTACCATCATTACTACTACAACTACCATCATCATTACTACTACCATCATCATTACTACTACAACTACCATCATCATTACTACTACAACTACCATCATCATTACTACTACCATCATCATTACTACTACAACTACCATCATTACTATTACAACTACCATCATCACTACTACTACCATCATCATTACTACTACATCATCATTACTACTACAACTACCATCATCATTACTACTACCATCATCATTACTACTACCATCATCATTACTACTACAACTACCATCATCATTACTACTACAACTACCATCATCATTACTACAACTACCATCATCATTACTACTACCAACTACCATCATCATACTACTACTACCATCATCATTACTACTACAACTACCATCATCATTACTACTACAACTACCATCATCATTACTTACAACTACCATCATCATTACTACTACCATCATCATTACTACTACCATCATTACTACTACCATCATCATCATTACTACAACTACCATCATCATTACTACTACCATCATCAGTACTACTACAACTACCATCATCATTACTACTACCATCATCATTACTACTACAACTACCATCATCATTACTACTACAACTACCATCACCATTACTACACAACTACCATCATCATTACTACTACCATCATCATTACAACTACCATCATCATTAGTACTACTACTATCATCATCAGTACTACTACAACTACCATCATCATTACTACTACCATCATCATTACTACTACATCATCATCATTACTACTACCATTATCATTACTTCTACAACTACCATCATCATTACTACTACCACCACCATCATTACTACTACAACTACCATCATCATTACTACTACCATCATCATTACTACTACTACTACCATCATCATTACTACTACAACTACCATCATCATTACTACTACCATCATCATTACTACTACCATCATCATTACTACTACAACATCATCATCTACTACCACTATCATCATTACTACTACAACTACCATCATCATTACTACTACTACCATCATCATTACTACCATCATTACAACTACCATCATCATTACTACTACCATCATCATTACTACTACCATCATCATTACTACTACAACTACCATCATCATTACTACTACCATCATTAACTACTACCATCATTACTACTACCATCATCATTACTACTACCATCATTACTACTACATACTACTATCATCATTACTATTACTACTACCATCATCATTACTACTACCATCATTATTACTATACATCATTACTACTACCATCATCATTACTACTACCATCATTATTACTACAACTACCATCATCATTACTACTACCATCATTATTACTACCACTCATCATTATTACTACTACCATCATCATTACTACTACCATCATCATTACTACTACCATCATCATTACAACTACAACTACCATCATCATTACTACTACCATCATTACTACTATAACTACCATCATCATTATTACAACTACTATCATCATTACTACTACCATCATTACTACTACCATCATTATTACCACTACCATCATCATTACTACTACCATCATCATTACTACTACCATCATTACTACTACAACTACCATCATCATTACTACTACCATCATTACTACTACCACTACCATCATCATTACTACTACCATCATTACTACTACCACTACCATCATCATTACAACTACCATCATTACTACTACCACTACATCATCATTACTACTACCATCATCATTACAACTACCATCATTACTACTACAACTACCATCATCATTACTACTACCATCATTACTACTACAACTACCATCATTCTATTACAACTACCATCATTACTACTACTATTACTACCATCATCATTACTACTACTACTACCATCATCATTACTACTACAACTACCATCATCATAACGACTACAACTACCATCATCATTACTACTACTACCATCATCATTACTACTATCATCATTACTACTACAACTACCATCATCATTACTACTACAACTACCATCATCATTACTACTACCATCATCATTACTACTACAACTACCATCATCATTACTACTACCATCATCATTACTACTACAACTACCATCATCATTACTACTACAACTACCATCATCATTCATCTACTACAACTACCATCATCATTACTACTACCATCATCATTACTACTACAACTACCATCATCATTACTACTACAACTACCATCATCATTACTACTACCATCATCATTACTACTACCATCTACCACACCATCATCATTACTACTACCACTACCATCATCATTACAACTACCATCATCAGTACTACTACAACTACCATCATCATTACTACTACATCATCATTACTACTACAACTACCATCATCATTACTACTACCATCATCATTACTACTACCATCATCATTACTACTACCATCATCATTACTACCATCATCATTACTACTACTACCATCATCATTACTACTACAACTACCATCATCATTACTACTACCATCATCATTACTACTACCATCATTACTACTACCAACTACCATCATCATTACTACTACCATCATCATTACCATCATCATTACTACTACAACCATCATCATTACTACTACATTACTACCACTCATCATTACTACTACAACTACCATCATCATTACTACTACCATCATTACTACTACCATCATCATTACATTACTACTACCATCATTACTACTACTACCATCATCATTACTACTACCATCATTACTACTACCATCATCATCATTACTAACTACCATCATCATTACTACTACCATACCATCATCATTACTACTACCATCATCATTACAACTACCATCATTATTACTAACTACCATCATCATTACTACTACTACATACTACTACATTACTACATCATCATTACTACTACTACTATCATCATTACTACTACATATTACTACCATCATCATTACTACCTGAATCATTACTACTACCACTACCATCATCATTACTACTACTATTACTACCACCATCATCATTATCATCATTACTAACTACTACCATCATCAAACTACTACCACTACACATCATCATTACTACTACAACTACCATCATCATTACTACTACCATCATTACTACTACAACTACCATCATCATTACTACTACAACTACCATCATCATTACTACTACCATCATCATTTACTACCATCATTATTACCTATCATCATCATTACTACTACAACTACCATCATCATTACTACTACAACTACCATCATCATTACTACTACCATCATCATTACTACTACCATCATCATTACTACTACATCATCATTACTACTACAACTACCATCATCATTACTACTACAACTACATCATCATTACTACTACAACTACCATCATCATTACTACTACCATCATCATTACTACCATCATCATCTATTACTACTACCATCATCATACTACTACACTACCATCATCTACCACTACCATCATCATTACTACTACCATCATCATTACTACTACCATTATCATTACTACTACAACCACCATCATTCACTACTAACTACCATCATTATTACTACTACCATCATCATTACTACTACAACTACCACCATCATTCACTACAACTACCATCATCATTACTACTACCATCATCATTACTACTACCATCATCATTACTACTACCATCATCATTACTACTACAACTACCATCATCATTACTACTACCATCATACTACTACCATCATCATTACTACTACCATCATCATTACTACTACAACTACCATCATCATTACTACTAACATCATCATTACTACTACAACTACCATCATCATTACTACTACAACTACCATCATCATTACTACTACAACTACCATCATTACTACTACCATCATCATTACTACTACAACTACCATCATCATTATTACTACAACTACCATCATCATTACTACTACCATCATCATTACTACTACAACTACCATCATCATTACTACCAACATCATCATTACTACTACATCATCATTACTACTACCATCATCACTACTACCATCATCATCATCATTACTACTACTACCATCATCATTTACTACAACTACCATCATCATTACTACTACCATCACACCATCACTACAACTACCATCATCATTACTACTACCATCATTAATATACTACCATCATCATTACTACTACCATCATCATTACTACTACCATCATTAATACTACAACTACCATCATCATTACTACTACCACTACCATCATCATTACTACTACCATCATCATTACAACTACCATCATTCATCATTACTACAACTACCATCATCATTACTACTACCATCATCATTACTACTACTACCATCATCATTACTACTACATCATCATTACTACTACCACTACCATCATCATTACTACTACCATCATCATTACTACTACAACTACCATCATCATTACTACTACATCATCATTACTACTACAACTACCATCATCATTACTCAACTACCATCATCATTACTACTACCATCATCATTACTACTACCATCATTACTACTACCACTACCATCATCATTACTACTACCATCATCATTACAACTACCATCATTAATACTACAACTACCATCATCATTACTACTACCATCATTATTACTACAACTACCATCATCATTACTACTACCATCATTACTACTATTACTACCATCATCATTACAACTACCATCATTACTATTACTACCATCATCATTACTACAACTACCATCATCATTACAACTACCATCATTACTACTACTACAACTACCATCATCATTACAACTACCATCATCATTACTACTACCATCATCATTACTACAACTACCATCATCATTACTACTACAACTACCTACCATCATCATTACTACAACTACCATCATCATTACTACTACAACTACCATCATCATTACTACTACAACTACCATCATCATTACTACTACAACTACCATCATCATTACTACTACCATCATCATTACTACTACATTACTACCATCATCATTATTACTACAACTACATCATCATTACTACTACCATCATCATTACTACTCATCATTACTACTATCATCATTACTACGAAACACTATCATCATTATTACTACAACTACCATCATCATTACTACTACCTCATCATTACTACCATCATCATTACTACTACAACTACCATCATCATTACTACTACCATTATCATTACTACTACCATCATCATTACTACATCATCATTCACTACCATCATCATTACTACTACCATCATCATACTACTACAACTACCACTACCATCATTACTACTACAACTACCATCATCATTACTACTACCATCATCAGTACTACTACAACTACCATCATCATTACTACTACCATCATCATTACTACTACAACTACCATCATCATTACTACTACAACTACCATCATCATTACTACTACAACTACCATCATCATTACTACTACCATCATCATTACTACTACCATCATCATTACTACTACACTACCATCATCATTACTACTACAACTACCATCATCATTACTACTACCATCATCATCATCATTACTACCATCATTTATCATTACTACTACAACTACCATCATCATTACTACTACCATCATCATTACAACTACCATCATTACTACTACAACTACCATCATCATTACTACCACCATTACTACTACAACTACCATCATTACTACTACACATAACTACCATCATCATTACAACTACCATCATTATTACTACAACTACCATCATCATTACTACTACCATCATTACTACTACAACTACCATCATCATTACTACTACCATCATTACTACTACCACTACCATCATCATTACAACTACCATCATTATTACTACTACCATCATCATTACTACATCATTACCATCATCATTACAACTACCATCATTACTACTACAACTACCATCATCATTACTACTACCACCATTACTATCATCACCATCATTACTACTACAACTACCATCATCATTACTACTATTACCATCATCATTACTACTACAACTACCATCATCATTACTACTACAACTACCATCATCATTACTACTACCATCATCAGTACTACTACAACTACCATCATCATAACGACTACAACTACCATCATCATTACTACTACAACTACCATCATCATTACTACTACCATCATCAGTACTACTACAACTACCATCATCATTACTACTACAACTACCATCATCATTACTACTACCATCATCAGTACTACTACAACTACCATCATCATTACTACTACCATCATCATTACTACTACAACTACCATCATCATTACTACTACAACTACCATCATCATTACTACTACCATCATCATTACTACTACAACTACCATCATCATTACTACTACCATCATCATTACTACTACAACTACCATCATCATTTACTACAACTACCATCATCATTACTACTACAACTACCATCATCATTACTACTACCATCATCATTACTACTACTACCATCATTACTACTACTACTACATCATCATTACTACTACAACTACCATCATCATTACTACTACCATCATCATTACTACTACCATCATCATTACTACTACCATTATCATTACTACTACAACTACCATCATCATTACTACTACCATCATCATTACTACTACAACTACCATCATCATTACTACTACAACTACCACCATCATTACTACTACAACTACCATCATCATTACTACTACCATCATCATTACTACTACCATCATCATTAGTACTACTACTACCATCATCATTACTACTACAACTACCATCATCATTACTACTACCATCATCATTACTACTACCATCATCATTACTACTACCATCATCATTACTACTACCATCATCATTACTACTAACATCATCATTACTACTACAACTACCATCATCATTACTACTACAACTACCATCATCATTACTACTACAACTACCATCATCATTACTACTACCATCATCATTAACTACCATCATCATTACTACTACAACTACCATCATCATTACTACTACCATCATTACTACTACTACTATCATCATTACTACTACATCATCATTACTACCATCATCATTACTACTACCATCATTACTACTACAACTACCATCATCATTACTACTACTACCATCATCATTACTACTACCATCATCATTTACTACTACTACCATCATCATTACTACTACCATCATTACTACTACCATCATCATTACTACTACCATCATCATTACTACTACAACTACCATCATCATTACTACTACTACCATCATCATTACTACCATCCTACTACTACCATCATCATTACTACTACCATCATCATTATACTACCATCATCATCATTACAACTACATCATCATTACTACTATCATCACTACTACTACATCCATCATCATTACTACTACAACTACCATCATCATTACTACTACCATCATCATTATTACTACTACCATCATTACTACTACAACTACCATCATCATTACTACTACCTACACTACAACTACCATCATTACACTACCACTCATCATTCATTACTACTACCATCATATTACTAACTACCATCATCATTACTACAACTACCATCATCACTACTACTACCATCACTACACTACCATCATCATTACTACTACCATCATTACTACTACCACTACCATCATCATTACTACTACCATCATCATTACAACTACCATCATTACTACTACAACTACCATCATCATTACTACTACCATCATTACTACTACAACTACCATCATCATTACAACTACCATCATTATTACTACTATTAACTACCATCATCATTACTACCATCATCATTACTACTACTACTACCATCATCATTACTACTATCATTAACTACTACCATCATTCTATTACCACACATTACAACTACATCATCATTACTACTACAACTACCATCATCATACTACTACCATTTACTACTACTACATCATCATTACTACTACAACTACCATCATCATTACTACTACATTCACTACTACCATCATTACTACTACCACTACCATCATCATTACTACTACAACTACCATCATCATTACTACTACCATCATTACTACTACCACTACCATCATCATTACTACTACCATCATCATACTACTACTACATTACTAACTACCATCATCATTACTACTACTACCTATCATCATTACTACTACAACTACCATCATCATTACTACTACCATCATCATTACTACTACAACTACCATCATCATTACTACTACCATCATCAACTACTACACTCATCATTTACTACCAATTACCATCATCATTACTACTACCATCATCATTACCTACCATCATCATTACTACTACCATCATCATTACTACCATTACTACCATCATCATCATTACTACTGCTAACTACCATCATCATTACTACTACCATCATCTACCATCATCATTACAACTACCATCATCATTACCATCATTACTACTACTACAACTACCATCATCATTACTACTACAACTACCATCATCATTACTACTACCATCATCAGTACTACTACCAACTCATCATTCATTACTACTACCATCATCATTTACTACTACCATCATCATTATTACTACAACTACATCATCATTACTACTACAACTACCATCATCATTACTACTACCATCATCATTACTACTACCATCATCATACTACTACTACCATCATCACTACTACTATCAACTACCATCATCATTACTACTACATCATCATTACTACTACCATCATTACTACTACTACTACTAGCTGCATTGCATACTGCACTACTACCATCATTACTACTACTACAACTACCATCATCATTACTACTACAACTACCATCATCATTACTACTACCATCATCAGTACTACTACAACTACCATCATCATTACTACTACCATCATCATTACTACTACAACTACCATCATCATTACTACTACAACTACCATCATCATTACTACTACAACTACCATCATCATTACTACTACCATCATCATTACTACAACCACCATCATCATTACTACTACCATCATCAGTACTACTACAACTACCATCATCATTACTACTACCATCA